>NC_056729.1:1173745543-1173850543 GCF_019279795.1 Protopterus annectens | reverse complement strand
AACTATAAATGAGGTTTGAATCAAGTATGAATAAGCACAGAATCATATCCTTCTATGAAATCAAAAAACTATATGTACAGTTTCCTGTACTTGCCAAGTTATGAAAATAAATCATTCATATTTTTCTTGTCACATTATTTTACAGTTATACAGGATAACAACCTCTATCTGGGTTTTGGAGCTGAACATGTGTATGAAAAGAACTAGCAAAAAAAGCCATGTTCGTTTATTAGACAGCAGAGGTAATTGCAGGAGTTGGTTATAAGATTAACCAAGAAAATGTTATAAAATTTGACACAAATGTTTCTCCATTTTGTTGCCCTGCTGCTAATATCTTATGTCAATTCTGCAGTATTAGGGATATTTTTGGAGTATAAATTGTGGGAGCTTATTGTTCTGGACTAGGACACTGTTTTGGTTTACTAATTCTGATTTAAAAATGACCTGTAGCAAAGCATGTTCATTCATTTTAAATGTCCTAGTAAATATCCTGTCTGTCACATGCACACATTGGTACTGAGGTTTCTTATTTCCTCATTTTGTATCAATTGTTTCCAGTCTGGGACATTGATCAGTCCTAACCCACTAGGGTTCCATGACTGAAATAAGCACATCTGTGTCATGTAGCTCACACAGCCTTCACAGTTTACCATTAAAGTCAAATGTCTATCTTCTTCCCTTTCTAATGTTGTTGTTGATAACCCCCAAATAATGCTTCATTTGTTAATTACCATGTGAGTGTTCAAAGCTCCAGACTCAATGTTTCCATTTGGAGACACAAACTAGCTCCCTGTATTCAAGTATCCTATACAAAAATTCATAAATATTATTACAACTTTCACGTGTACATGAGTACATCATATTTTAACCAACTCATCATATAAGAACTAACACAATGATACTGTAATATGATAAAAGTTGCATAACAAATAATATAGATACAAAAGAGCATTTTGCAAACCTTTCCCAACCACACTGGATGTAGACAATGATGCCTGAAGAAGTTTTATTTTTCTTATTATTTTTTATGATGTCCACAGAATCAATGCTTTCAGCCACTACTGCCATTTTAAAGGCCATCAATAACACTCACAAATTAAAACACCTTATGTCCTTTAGTCAGTGTCCCCTATAAATCAGAAAATGAGATAAATGTAATGTCATGGGAGCATGAATGGATTGTACAGAAATGGTGAAGGATTTAATAGGAAATTAAAATACTATCTCTAACCACAAATCAGGTCTCAGATAAAATTATAAATATACCACTGCACAGAGACAAAATTCACTACCATAGGAAACTAGCACTCATGAGTTTTTATTAGGTGCTTACCACCAGATTTAGTATATTACTAATTTAGCTACTTTTCCCCATGACCAGGACTTTGAATAACTTCTGAATTGAAATTAACACAGAGTTATTCCCTTCTATGAAATCAAAAAGCTTTATGAACAGTTTCCTACATCCCTTTACCAAAGACCACCATCAATATTCTTGAGTTTGAAAAGCAATCTATAACTAGACTACCATCAATATCATTGAGTTTGAAAAGCAATCTATAAATAAAACAATGAAAGTGAATTCCAGTTTTATATGTATGCTGCCTTTCCATTCTCTCATGAATGCCATGATTCACTCACCCAGATTCATTATTTGTTGGTATTTAATCTATCACATGTCAGACCTGAAAATGTAACAAAACTATTTTCCTACTTTTTGAATAATTCAAAAAAATAGTCCTTTGCCACACCTAGTACATGATTGTGTGGGTGTAACGTTTCCAGATGCAAGCAATGCCTGGTGGTCAGTCCATCAGTGCTATTTGTCCAATAACCCTACCAAACCACCAGTTATCCAGCCACTTCTATGCCTCCATTTCAGAAATACTCTCAAGTATTGACAGATTTAATGTACGATAGCTTCACTTCACCTCATCTAAACCAGAGACACATTTTCTCTCATCAGAATCCAAATGTGAACTAAAGCATTTTTTTAAGTTCCTAATTTTTTATGGAACAAGCAGCAAATAAACCACAAGCTGGCCATTGCTTAACATGCTGGGCCAAAATTATAACACACCAAAAAGTTATGGCTTGTTTATGAACTGTACAAAAGTTTCTAAGTAAATGTATCAAGAAAGATGTTTTAAGTAACTCGAAAATTTCACCCTTTAAGGTAGAATTCCACAATGACATTGTCGTGATAAAATATGTGTGGGACCCATTATAAGTATTTTGAAAGTAAACTGTCAAAGTTAATATTTATATATTTTTATTTATTTATTCTTTATTGGCAGGGTTAGACCCACTGGGCTAGTGGCCTATTTTTCAGGGAAGGCCTGAGGTGATATTTAAACTACTAATGGAAAGTTGGTCAGAGTAATTTTATTTGGAGACAAGTGTATATAACTGTGTACGTTTCTAAAACTTCAGGCAAAAATTATCTTCATGCCATCTCTGGGCCTCACCCATAACAGCTATGCCCCAGTCATTATACAGCTCTTTCCCAAATACTGATTATGACATCACACTCAGTCATCTAATCACATCTTTCCCAAATACTGATTATGACATCACAGTCATCTAATCACATGATGAACACTGTCACTTATCTGGAGGTAAGCCTCCTAAGAAGATAACTCTAATAAGAACGTTTGCATTGTGCTCATTCTGTTTTGCTTTCTGCCTGCAGAGTCCCATGACTGATAGTTTTGCTGTGCATTCCTATACTAAATTAATTCTGCTATCATGATGTGAGTGTCTTAATTATACTGAGATGCCTGACTCTTGGAATATTACTACAGTCCCATTTCTAGTAACCATGTAATATTTTTTATGTTAAATGAATGAATAAGCCCAATAGACAAAAGTGTCCTCTTTCGTGGGCAACTTGGTAGCTTTGTCTGGTTGAATGACTTGCTCAGAGTTATACAGCACATGAATATAGACTGAAGGAATTAAGCCCTGCTCTCTAAGAATTGCACATTGTCTTAGTCCTCTGTGTTAACTGCTACATAATTTGAAGCGTATCTAATGACTATAAATTCTGCTGCAACCCCTCTTCTATCAACTATCCTGGTTCTGAAACAGAACTTCAAATCTTTTTAAAGATAAGGAGAAAAAACATAGCTTGGGTGGAAAGTAACCAAGAAAAACACAAAACCACCTCCTGGGCTTTTTAAAGATAAAATGTAATTTGCAGATGTATATTGTATATGTTGCAAATTATGAACTTTGGTTTGCAGTGCTAAAGCATGAATTGATGTTTAAATGTTCATTAAACATGATTTTAAAAATGCAAATGTTTAAACAGTAAAATATCTCAAATATGCATATAACCATTTTGTTAACCTATTTTAACCACAAAGTCTTTTAGTATATCTGTTCTTGTTTTAGTGTGCTCATAGCACTCCACGGTTCATGTTGCCCACTTTGGATTTCATTATTATTATTCTGCTTTGTTTAACAGCACTCTGAAAGAAGAACAAAAGAAAGAATGAGTGCTTTATAACTCTGTTGTATGTCCATTAACATTATTTTAAGCAGTCATTTTATTTTTGGCTAATCAAAGGTACTTGCCTTCCTATTCTTTAAACACTTGACATTACAATTTATCTATGAAAACTATCGTATTGAGGTCAAATTATGAGGGATGGTTACAAATTAATTATGTTAAACCAAACACTGTAAGAAACGTTCTGCCAGATGTTCTCAGTGGAATAAACATACAAAAAAGATTCCCCAAATCTTTTAAACTTAGTACATCAAGTAAAAATTTCAATCCAAGATATGTTGAATTTGCAGTTTTTTTATTAGTCAACACATATAAGCAATCCATAAGACTTAATGGTTAATACATTTAAGAACAATTACTTAAATAGCAGTTTAAGTGAGAGTAGTAAAGTTTCCACTGTAAATACTAATCAGCCCAGCTGTAGTAAAAAAAACACCCCTACTCCTTCCCTCAAAATAAATAAAAAAGATCCAAGCTAACATAAAATGTTATGTTATTCAATATTCTTAAAAATTTCTGTACCTCTATTTATTGCATCCTTATAAAACAAAAAATCATAATAATAAAATGAAATTATGTTTTCACCATATAGAACAAAACAACTTGTCAAATAAGTCCCGTATAAATTCTAGATATTTTTACAAAGTACAGCCAATGGAAAATGTATCTGTATATCCAACCTACCCAACAGAATGTTATGGTTTATATGGGGCATTTCAAATACAAAGTGTACACACTGCTGACTATACTTTTTTGTTTATTTTCATAACATCATAGGATCATAGGAGGTTACTAGGCTATTGGCCCTGAGGCCCTTATAAACCTAGCCAAGAGTTTAGCCCATGTTTGGACAAGTCAGCACCCAGAGCCCCTGTCCAGCAGGGGCACAGGTGGAATCCCAGGAGTGTATTTTCTGTTTCCCATCCAGTTATCCAGGTTGTTCTTAAAAAGGGATAATGAAGTACTCTGCTTGACATGGATTGGGAGTCTAGTCCACAGATGGGGGAATCTCTGGGACACAAATCTGTCTCACCAACAAGTCTTATTGATATCACAGACCAGGTTGAGGTTGCGCATATGGGTTGCTCGAGTGGAGCTTGACTTGCAGATATGCAGCAGTCCCATCAAGGCGGGGTCTGAGACTGCTTTGTATGCCAGACAAAGGTCACCTCTAAGTAGTCTTTATGAAACTGAGTAGAAGCACAAAGCATTTAGCCTATCTGTGTAGGGTAGATGTTTGAGGCTCTGGATTCTTCTGATGAGGAACCTCTCTGGTCTCTCCAGCTGCTGCATGTGCTTTGTGAGGTACATGCTGAAAGGGGCATTGTACTCAATAACTGGCCTTATAAGGGAAGAATGCAGAGATCTTATGACCTCTCTGTCCCTGGATGAGATACCCTTACTTATGAGGTGGGCCATGTAAAAAGCTTTCCGTACAATGGAAGCAGCATGGTGGTCAAAAGTCTAGGTGCTATCAACTTGGGTGCCCAAATCCCTCACTACTGATTCTGTATTTAGGACATTGTTATTAATGTGATAATATGTGGGGACATCACTCTCCCCAAAGGGGATGATGATGCATTTTTTGGCACCAGTAATTAGTTTGATTGAGACCGTCTTGTTGGACTTCCACATCACTTGGGGAATTGATGACTGCACCCAGCTTGCAGTCATCTGCAAACCTGGTCAGCCATAGCCCACTGGTTTTGGCATGCACCTCAGAGAAGTATATCCCAAATAACAGTGGCCCCAAGCCTGATCCCTGGGTTATGCCGCTCATTACGGGTCTACTGCTTCAGGTGGCTTCCCCTATTTTGATTAGCTGGGTTCTACCAGTGAGCCAGTTTGCTACCCATCTGGTAACATATGGATTGATGCCTAGATGAGACAGTTCATCTACTATGCCTGAGTGGAGAATAGTGTCGAAGGCTTTGGTCAGGTCAAGGTAGGCATTGTACACCATCTTCCCCTCATCCATGGCTTTGGAGACTGTCTCAAAGAAGATGACCAGATTTAACAGGCATGACCTCCACTTGACAAAGCCAAACTGTGTGGGGTCGGGTGTTTGGAGGTTATCAATGTCCCTGCTAATGAGGTCTATGATAATCCATTCCAAGCCTTGCAGATCAGGCTAGATAGGCTGATGGGTCTATAATTTCCTTTCTTGGTGGATGCTCCACTTTTGTGTAAAGGAATGGCAGTGGCTGTCCTCCACTGGGCTGGGACAAAGCTGGTACTCAGGCTTTGGTTGAATAGGGTGCCTAATGGTGCTGCAAGTTCATGCCTGAGTTCATGTAGGATGCAGCCTGGGATGTTATTGGGTCTCATGGAGGCTGTATTTTTTGCCTTTGAGAGGGCAGTGATGACCTGTTCCCTAGAGATAAGGGGTAGGGGGCAGGTATTGGGGATGCCCTGATTTACTGATGGGGGGACAGAGGGGAGAAGTTTCCTGGAATCTGTTAGCCAGTAGATTGGTTCTATCTACAGCATTTGTGTATGAGGTGTCCTTGACCACCAGTTCTGAACAGATCTGAGTGCTTCCTTTGAGATTGGGAACATATGTGAAGAAGGCCTTATGATTGTCTCTAGTAGATGTGGCCAATTTGGACTTGAAGCTGGCTTTAGAGGATTTCACTAGTGCTCTTATTTGCTTGTTCAGGCTAAGGAGAGATTGCTTCTAATTGGGCACATGCTCCTTCTTGGTCCTGGACAGCAATTTTTCCTTTTGTTATATAGTTTATTTATTGCATATGTCCACCAGACAGATTTACACTTCCTTGCGGAGGATAATTTTGTCCTATCAGGTATTCCTGATTCCATGCATCTATATAAATGCTCGTATAGTACATTGGTGTAGATTTGGACATTGGTACCAGTTCCTATAGTGGGGGAGGGGCTGTAAAGCTGTTTATACCATCCCTCAGGAGACTGTAATCAGCTTTGGAGAAGTCTTTTTGTTTGACCCTAACTAGAGGAGGTCAGGGGAGATGGTGACTTTGAAAGTGACTGCTTTATGGTCGTTTCTTACCAGGGAGGATGATATTGTAGGGGTGCTGCAGTGGTTATTCATGTTGGTTAATACCAAGTCCAAGATATTATCACCTCTTGTGGGGGTATCAACTAGCTGCTCCAAGGCATTTGCATTGATAAAATCAAGGAATCTCTGGGCATTTGTGTTCTGGCATGAGTAGTTTTTTCCAGACTATGGTTGGGTAATTAAAGTCACCCAGGTTCAGGGTAAAGGGTTGAATCTTGATAGATTTGAAGAGGTCCAGATAGGTGGAGTGGGCATCTTGAGTCAAATTGGGGGACCTATAGCAAGCTATAATTTGAATAGGGCCTTGTCAAAGGTTAACTGCACCTAGAGTGTCTCCTGCGCATCATACTGTTTGACCAGCCTGGAGATGTGTGGGTCTTTAATGTATATTGAAACTCCATCTCCTTTGGCTTTGCTACCCACATTTTGGGGTCTGAATGTATGACAGGATGCCTAACCAGGTAAGGCGGGGTGCTCGCCACAGCTTTGAACCAGGTTTCTGTGACTGCACAAAGGTCAACATCTTCCAGAGTTAAGAATGCTTGCAATGAGAGTAGTTTCATGCTTAGACTCCTAGCATTTAGCAGCATGACCTTTAATTTGCATTTTGTTGAGATTTTTATGTTGGTAGTATTGACTTCATGACTTTTCCTAAAAAAGGCACTGTGGCAGAGGCAACGGCCTTTGCCAGAAGCCTGAAGCCCAAGTGAGACAGATGCAGGTCATCTCTAACAAAGCATTGTGGTTTGTCAATCATATATTCCCAGGCTGTCAGGCACTGGATCCCCCTGGAATGACACCAGAAACTAAGCCAATTGTTAAAGTCAATCATTTTCTGTTTGTATTGAGATTATCATTCTGGGTGATGGTAGAATGCTGCTTAAGGCTAGGGACATACCAGCCTGGGACACATATTCAGTGAACTCAATCATGTCTCTCTTCATATAGTCCAGGGAGGTATGTCTCAAGTCATTCATGCCAACATGGACTATGACAGAGTCATAACAGTACCTGTTGTTGACAGACTTGAGTGCATGTGTGATATGGCAGATTCTGGCACCTGACAAACAACTAACCATCATAGGAAGTTACCAGGCTACTGGCCCAGGGGCCCTTACAAGCCCAGCCAAAATATTTTGCCCTTTTTCCCAAAGGCAGTACCTATTACCCCTGTCTAGCAGGGGCATGGGTGGGATCCCAGTGTGAATTTTCTGTCTCCCATTCAGTCATCCAGGGTGTGCTTAAAACTGGTCAGTGAGGAGCTCTGCTTAATGTGAAGGAGGAGCCTATTCCACAGATGGGGTAGCCTCTTGAACACAAATCTGTCCTGCCACCATGTTCTATTCATGTCACAGGCCAGGTTGAGATCCCTAGTGCACAGTACCTATGTGGTATTGGACTTAAGGATATGCAGCATTTCCAGCAAGGTGGGGTCTGAAATGGCCTTGTATGCCAGACAGAGGTCACCTCTGAGCAATCTATATGAAACATAGTAGAGAGACAGGGACTTTAGTCTATCCACATAGGATAGATGTTTGAGACTCTGGATTTTCCTGACTCAGGAATCTCTGCGGTCTCTCCAGCTGCTGTAGGTGCTTAGCAAGGCACATACCAAAAGGGGCATTATACTCAGTTATTGGCCTGATAAAGGAAGAGTACAGGGAGGTTATGACTTATTTTTTCCTGGATGCTATTCCCCTGCTTATGAGGTAGGCCATATAGAATGACCGTTGCACCACAGAGGTTACATGATGGTCAAATGTTAGGCTACTATTAACCTGGGTGCCCAAATCTCTCACTACAGATTGCATGCTTAGGACATTGTTGTTTATGTGGTAATTTTGGGGATATCCTTCTCACCAAAGGGAATAATGATGCACTTTTTAGCATTGTGTTTGAGGTCATTCTTTTGGCACCAATAATTTTTTGGGTACAACCCTCTTGGATCTCAACCTGGCCTGTGACATTGGGGTAATTTATGACAGCCCCCAGTTTGCAGTCATCTGCAAATCTGGTCAGCCACAGACCTTTGGATTTAGCCTGCACATCAGAGAAGTAGATTCCAAAAAACAGCGGCCCCAGGACCAATCCCTGAGGCACACTCCTAATTACTGGTCTACTATTAATGGTAGATTCCCCTATTTTGACTGTGTGGGTTCTGTCAGTGATCCAGTTGGCTACCCATCTAATGACATATGGGTTGATGCCTAGTTGGGTGAGTTTGTCTATGATGCTTGAGTGAGGGATGGTGTTGAATGCCTTGGCCAAGTCTGTGTAGGCAGTTTGCATATTTTTTCCCTCATTCAGGACATTGATGACTGTCTCAAAAAAGGCCAGCTCATTTAACAGACATGATCTCCCTTTGACGAATCCAAACTGTGTAGGGTCAAGTGCTTGGAAACTCCGGATGTCCTTGTTTATGAGGTCCATGATAATGCATTCCATGGCCTTACAGATCAGACTGGTTAGGCTCATTAATGGACCTATAGTTACCTGGATTGGTGGAAGTGCTTTTATATATCGGGATAACAGTGGTTGTCCTCCACTCGGCCAGGACAAATCCAGTGCTCAAGCTGTGATTGCATAGGATACCAAAGGGGGTTGTGTGTTCTTGCTTGAGTTCATGTAGGATGCAGCCTGGGATGTTATCTGGTCCCATGTAAGCAGTATTTATGGCCTTAGAGAGGGCATTTATGACTTGCTCTCTGAAGATGGGGGGGGCAGGTACTGTGGATGTCCTGATTTACTGCAAGTGGATACAGGGGTGAAGTTTCCACTGAACCTATCTGCTAGCAGGTTGGCTATGTCAATTGAGTTTGAGTGTGTTGCTCCATTGACCGCCAGTTCTGTACAGATATGGGTTTTGGCCTTGAGGTTACAGACGTAACTAAAGAAGGCTTTATGATTGTCTTTTGATGAGGAAATCAATTTGGCCTCATAGTTTGCCTTAGAGGATCTCACTAGGACTCTTACCTGCTTGCTGAGGCTGAGGAGAGCTTGCTTCCAATTTGGGACCTGCTCCTTCTTACTTCTGGACAGCAGTTTTTTTCTTTTTTCGTAAAGTCTGTTTATGGCAGCAGTCCACCAGGCAGGTTTGCTCTTCCTAGAGGAGCATGTTTTTGTCCTGTCTGGTATTGCCAAGTCCATGCAACTATATAGCTGCTTGTATAGATCCTTGGTGTAAGTCTCTGCATAGGCGACTGGTTCCTCAGAGGAGGAGGAAGCCACAAAGCCATTTAACCATGCCAGCAGGAGATTGTCATCAGCTTCAGAAAAGTTTTTTGTCTGATCACAGCTGGGGGGGAGTCAGGGGGATTGTGAATTCAAAAGTCACTGCTCTGTGGTCGGATCTCACCAGGAAAGTTGACACTACAGGTGTGCTACAATGATCACCCATGTTTTATTATATTTTTATATTTTGTATTTTTCTGAATTTTTTGTTCCAGTTTTCATTTGTCAGTGTTAGTGCTTAGGGTATTGCTATTGATATGGTAGTTTGCAGGAACATCACCCTTGCTGAAGGGGATTATAGTGTATTTTTTGCATTAAGTTTAAGACCGTGAGTTTGGCAACAGTCATTAGTTTGAATAAGACCCTCCTGCAGGATGAAGGCTATCAATTGCTATTACATGATAGTCACTGTCAAACTTTTTCACAGCTCCATCGGTTAACCACCAATTAACCTGTGCCTGTAATAAGACTACACCATTCAGTATATTGTCACTAATGGGATAAAGACAGGCAGAACATTGCATTACATTACTCGTTCACTTTCTGTCTGTACCTCTCTTTGTTATGAAGCAACAGTGCTTTATGCAATAGTTTATTAATTCTCTTTTAAGCATATACATTTAAGTATCATTTTCTTGAACTGCATTAGTTTAACTAGTTTCACTGGAATAGAGATACAGTAGGATTAATGCATTTTCATCTTAGCTGTTTCGTAGCTGTGCAACACATTTCATGTTTATTTATCTTTTATGCATTAATTTTCTTCAAGGGTCTCATTCTGAAATACTGTGGTACAAGGATACCAAACTATTTTCTTGAAATATATAATGCTAAGGTGCTATGTTTAAAGTCTTTCACATGTCTCTGAATCTCTTCTAAACTGCAACTTTGACTTATGCACAGGCAGAGGTTATTTTACTTCTATACCTGCAGCCTGGAAAATAACAGCTGTAACATGAATGATTTATTAATTAGACGGCTTTAATTAATTATCAATTTTTCTCAGGCCATAGGAACCACAAAGATTTTCTTAAGATTTCATGCAACCATTTTGTACATCTCGCTCTTCTGGCATAATCTTATTCTTTTTTTCTTTTTAGAATAGTGTTTTATCTATTTCATGCTAAGCAAAGGTAACTTCATCTACAGTCCAGAATGTATATATGCTTGTTTGTTTGCATTTTAATTGCATTTTGGATTTGCGAGGATAATCCAGCAGAGCTCATTTTCTACAGAGCCCAGGAAGAAAAGCTCCATTTACAATGTAAAAGATGATAGTATCAAGGAGGACCTGTCATTGCAGCCTTAACAAATTCTGAACATCCAATAACATATTTAGTATAGTATTTCATTTTACTATAAAGCAGTTATGCAAAAAGCGGTATAAATACACACACGAGAATGCAGACAGAATTTGATGAGAATAAATTCACTGAGCACAAGCACTGTTTACAAACACGTACACTTTTAGAAATTCAAAGGAGTAATAAAAAGTTGACGAGCGAGATTTGTACAGGAGAAGTTAGAAGACCTTAAGAAGGGCTTATTCCGCTATTTATATAGAAGAGCTTAAGAATCATAAATGGGACCAGGGCTGGAGCAAAATGAAGTGTAGGTTAAAAGAGTGTAGCCCATAGCCTATGCATCTACGAATAACAATAAATAAATAAATAAATAAATAAATAAATAATTAAAAGATACTGAACCATTTCGTACACCAATAATACAGTGATGAATCAGGACCGCAGATGAAAAAGTGTGATCTGATCATGCGACTCAGTGCTAGGAAATGTGTGATTCTGATCAGAACTTTCTTTTGTTTGCTGTGAATGACATTATATGGTGATGAGTTTTTTAGAATAGCAGCAAGGTCACTAGCTATAATATGCTACATTGCATCATCAAGCGTGAACAACCTGTTCTATTTGTTAGAATAAAAACATAATTCTGTTACTGTTGTTTGAATTCCCAACTAAATGATACTTCATGCTTGACTTGCTAGTTGTTTGACTGTATGTGTCTGTGTTGTAAAATGGCTTATAACTCTTAACCTCTTAGCACAAGAAATCTGGACAAAATCAAAATAATGGGGGGAAAGTCCCCAGATCAGGGACAGATTTTAACTACTGCTCTTATAAACATAGAAAGTTGATAGAATAACAGGTTTTGCACTGGTGTCCATTTCCTGAAGGATATGGTCTGAAACTCAAATGTCTTTCATTATTTAATGATTTCAGTCCTTAGTGATTTACCAGAAAACTACACATTGTATGAGGAACAGACCAAAAATATAAGGAAAAAAATCTGGACATTTTGAGTACATCTGGACAGTTGAGAGGT
The DNA here is from genome assembly GCF_019279795.1 of Protopterus annectens. NCBI lineage: Eukaryota > Metazoa > Chordata > Ceratodontiformes > Protopteridae > Protopterus > Protopterus annectens. The sequence continues at coordinate 1,173,838,421 of NC_056729.1, read as the reverse complement.
ATGGTATGACTGAATACATGTGTCCATGTTTCTGGGATACACTGCTGTCCTTTTCAAGAATAGTTCTTTACCTTACACCCATTTGGTAGGATAGGCAAAGCTGCATCTGTGACCTTGAAATGTGTACAATTAACAGAGAATGAATGGTCAATTTTTGAAAATCAGGTATAAAAATTGTACACACATAATACACAACTAGTAGTGGTTTATGGTTTTCAAAAGATACAGACCTGTATATATCTCTCCCTTAATCCTTCAAGCCATGATACTGTTAGAGAACCCATTTTACGTCATTTTAATTTCGTAACAAGTAGTAGTATGAACGAGTGACTAAATCATACAATAAAGACACATATTTTCATTTTTGAATTGAAGCTATTATATGGTAGTCACCGTCAAACTGATTTGCAGCTTCTTCGGTTAACCACCAGTAACCTCTGCCTGTAATAAGACTACACCATTCAGTGTACTGTTATTAATAGAATAAAGACAAGCAGAACATTGCATTACATTACTCTTTCTGTCTATACCTCTATTTCTTATGAAACAATGGTGCTTTATGCAATACTTTATTAATTCACTTTTGAACATATACATTTAAGTATAATTTTCTTGAACTGCATTAGTTTATCTAGCTTTGCTGAAATAGAGATACAGAAAGATGAATGCATTTTCATCTTAGCTGTCTCATAGCTGTGCAACACATTTCGTGTTTATTTATCTTTTATGCATTAATTTACTACAGTGGTCTCATAAATTATTCGGTTGGTAAGAGAAGGGGTGGAACTTGGCTTACTATGGATTCTTAAGTGCTCCCCTAAACTGCTGCCCCCTAGGTTACTGGTTGTGTGGATTGAATTTGCTTTAAACTTGATGTCTTGTGACATGTCCTTCTGAATATCTCCATTGGTCCATTTTTCTCATGTAAGTTAGGTGGTCTTTCCCCACTAATGCTGACATTTTGGAGGAAGGCAGATTATTCTTCTCATGACAGAGCTGTATCAATAGTGCTTCTCTGTTGATACGTTGATCAATCTAGAACAACTTCTTGCCCTATATTGCCATTATAATTGGCTACAGTATTTCACTGGAACCCTATTGACTGAAAATGAGCCTGTTTTGGATGTCATTTTTCTGGGAAATTAACTGAAGTGATGTGGGTTTTATTCTCCATTTTTATTGTAGAAAATGTGTATCTCAATGAAATTAGTTATTTGATTTCAGCAGTTACTCTGCTGGTTGGCTTAACTTTCTTCATTCATTTCTCTGCACAAGATTTAGTTGTTGTTGTTGTTTGTCTTTCGGCTTTTCCCAGTTAGGGGTCGCCACAGCGGAACTCCGGTCCGCTAATGATTGGCAGTAGATTTTTATGAACACTGAGGTGCCAGCTCGACGTCCAACCTTCAACGAAGGCATGGCCATTTACGCATGTCTTTCAAATGACACCCAACCGCAGGGAGGACATGCAGATTCCACACAGAAGGCACTTCCCACATTCCAGCCGAGAATCGAACGGGAGAACCTCTTGCTGTGAGGCAACAACGCTACTGCTGCACCACCGTGACATCTGCACAAGATTTAGTAGCAATGCAAAATAAACTTTAGTACAACAGTATTCTTATATTTTTATCTCGAGGAAATTCTATAATCTTTAAGAAGTACTTGCAAAGCACAGAATCTGTCTGTACCAGATACATATCATTTACTTTCTGCTGCTGGAATACAACAGAATTAGACTGAACATATGGCTATTATGTCTCTATTTATACAATTACTGGACTGAATGGAAACTGATTACAAAATGTGAACATAATGCAAATAGGAAACCAAAACAGTAATGTGAATAGAAGACAAAATATTAAAAAAAGCAGTAGCAAAGATAAACAAAATAGGCAAGTGGCTTAAAATAATTTACAAGTGATTATAGTGCAACTGAACTACAAATCTATGAGGGATGCCATAGTTTCTCAGTCCTCCCAGTCTTCTCTGGCTTTACCACTCTTGCTGGGGTCATCTTTGACCTGATTTTAAATCACTGAGGTTCTTCTGATTTGGTTAATCATCCCAAGGATCCTAAAGGCATTAATAAAGCAGAGGGCTCTGAGATTGGCATCTTTTATAACAATTTTATCTCCTGCTGAAATGAATTTTCGTTTATGGAGTCTTTTGCTACCACATTCCTTCACTCATTATATAACGACAGCACTGTATCAAAGAAGGTCTTCAAAATTTGTAGAATAAGTTTTATTTTCCTCAGTGCTGCATTCTGTTGACTCTTTCTACCCTCATAAAGGTAAAGATTATTGCCACTGATAATCTGTGATATAGAGATATGATAAAACCGCATTTAGCAACATCTCATTAGCAGTTCATTATCAGGTCTCCGAAATAAACACTGCACTGTTAGACCTATCCATTCACATGTTCCCCTAGTAGCCTATGCAATGTTATGGCACAGGCACCTTTTAACATGCACGCACAAACACACACAGATACACACATTTACACGCGTGCACACACACACACACACACACACACACACACACACTTTTATTCTAAAACTTTTTTAAGTGTTCTACCACTTTTAAAACAAATGCACACTTTTTTTAAAACAGTTACTCCAAGAGTTACTGAGGGGGGGGCTGCAACGGTGGTGCAGTGTTAGCATTGCCACCTCACAGCAAGAGGTTCTCTGGTTCAATTCTTGGCTGGGGTGCCTTCTGTGTGGAGCCTGCATGTCCTCCCTGTGGTTGTGTGGATTTCCTCCAGGTGCTCCAGTTTCCTCCCACATCCCAAAGACATGCAGTAGGTGGATTGGACACTCTAAATTGGCCCTAGGTGTAAGTGTGTGTGTGTGTGTGTGTGTGTGTGTGTGTGTGTGTGTGTGTGTGTATGTGCCTTCTGTGGAAGGCTGGGCACTGGGCTGGCAACTCAACACCGTAAAACTCCACTGCCAATCATGAGCAGACATATGATCTGCTGTGGTGACCCCTAACCAGGAAAAGCCAAAAGAAGAAGACTCCAAGAGTTTCTGGGCAGCTTGCATTTTTATTTGCAAAACCAACAACAGCTGTACTTGCTACACTAATCCTTGTTTCTCCTGCATAAAATAAATAACATTTGCATTTCGTAGCATATACCATGCCTTCCTATTGCATTAAACTTATTCCCATTAACGGTAGGGAATAAGGGAACAATTTTAGGGCAAATTTAGCAGTCTACATAGTGGAATGAACTGCTGGGAGCAGTCTCATAGCCATCAGTTTCACTAGGATACATCAACCCACTACTTGTCAATATGTCCCGTGAGCTTCTTTATAAGATGCAATTCTTAGAGCCTTTTCCAATAAATTACAGATCATATTGTCTTAAAGTAATGCAACACAACAGAAGGAGAAACCTGAATATGAAGTTGTTTTTTTTCATTGGTCCTTACATTTTTCCCATCTATTTTATAATGCTCTGACATAAGCATAGCTCAGTAAAGATGAAATGTGTAACATAGATACAGGCACTTTCAGTTGTATCTTTTCTAATATAACCAACTCCCTCAAATCATATCTGTAAACAGGATCTTGCTGTATACAGGTGCAGGAAGCTGCACATAACTACATAATGTGTACAACCAAGAATCTAGCACCATAAAATTTGTTCATAGCTGCCCCTAGTGGCACTACATTTAACAACTTAGTCCACAGCACTATGAATGACCAAAACACAAAACACAGTAAGGTTTTCAAGTTGTGCTTATTGCAGATCAGCATGTGTGTGTTCTGCCTTTTCGGGCCAGTCCAGTCAGTAAATACGTGCATATAAGTACTGAGCATGTGCAAGCAAGAGTGCCATTTTGAGTGAGCAGCCAGAGTGAAAGCATGCATGTGTGTAGTAGTCAGTCAGTTAGTTTGTTTAAGTTTAATGTTCCAGTCATCCACCCTGATATGTTTGTGTGTAATAAACTACTTAAATGAACACCCAACCTCGTTGTCTTATTGAATACATAAGACAAGGGACCCATCACATTTAAACTCAGTTTATGGATTCACCTAAATAGAAACAGAAGTAGAAATGCATGTATAACTGCACTACACACCAGTTAATTATCCTCAACAAACCGTAATTCACTATTTCATTTAAGCTCTCCAAGTTTCTGTTAATCAAAACAAGGTTTATGTCTGAATATGTGTTACTGTTATAATTTCTTGTGGAGATTTTCTCCCCAGACTGCCATTTCCTTACTGCCCTGGTAAACAAATGGACTAAATAAATAACATGCACTCTTTAAAAAAAAAAAAAAAAACAGACTGTGAGCATTGTACTAACATAGCACACACTATGCAGCAAACTCTGACACATAGTATACTGAGGTCTACTACAGGTACTCAGGTACCATAATCTTGAAACTCACTTCCCTGCTGCCATTTGCTAATTCTGGCAAGTGCCCTAATTTCCAGTAACTTGATCCCTATGAAGTTAACAAGGGCTAACTATCCCTCCCAGAACCCTGACCCTAACCATAAAAACTGCCATCTAATCCCTAATCATAAACTCCCAATCAACCTCTAAACATAAAATTATCCTCCTCTCCCTAAATCTAATCTCACAAATTCTCCTTAAATTTAAAATCCCTCTTCTCTTCCTAACCCTTATTTTTTGATACCTCCCAATCATTCCCTAAATGAAAATCCTCTTTTTCTCCCTAACCTTCTGCTACTTTCCAATTACTCCTTAAAATTAATATCTCCCTCTTCTCAACCCCTAATCTGCCAATCATTTCCTAGACCTAAAATCACTCCTTCTCCTCCATAATCCTAATACCAAAATTACTCCTTAAACATAAACTCCCCTAACCATCTGATCCCCTCCATTTGTTCCATTAACACAAATCCCCGCTACCCATTGTAAACCTATACTTCCCCTTCCCATCTCCCCTCTGCACTTACCTAGTCCATAGTGAGTAAATAATTGCATCCATCTGGTATGGCAGCTGCATCACTGAACTCATGTTCAACTTTGGGCACCTATTCAGGAAGCTATGCGGATGGGGTTGCAGCTATTCAAGTCCCTGGCTGAGGAGTAGTGGAAATCAAGCAGGTGAGGTTCCAGCACCTATATGATACCCAACATAATGTCATTAGCTGACACTGTAAAGAAATCTTTACTTATCCTCCAAGACTGATAAATCAAACATCACATTACATAATATCTCACCTTTAAGAAAGAGTCACCATGAGAAAAAAGGCCTCATTTACAGTACACCAGACCACTCTACAAACAAAACTGTTTTAGTGATTGATGACACAGTCATGAGAAACACAATTTCCCTCTTATTTGGCTGGGCAAAGACACAGTTGCAATAAATTTTCTTTCAGGTGCCAGGATCTCAAACATCTCAATGGGCCTTAGGACCCTTGCATCAAGTAGATAGAATTAAGATATAGTAGTTGTGCATGAGGGGGTGAATGACTTGGGGCAAAAAACTCTGAAGGAGCTGCAGAGGGACATGAGTTCTCTACATGTTATAGATGCAGGCAAGACCGTGATACTGAACAAAATCCTCCCTTTTTCACAAATATTGCTTAGGTACAAAGAAAAGATGATTGGCTTCAAAAATTGATTAAACAAGTAGCATTATTCAAGAGAGATCTAGTATGTGTCAGCATGGAAACCAGCTGCTTGACAGTCCCACCTGCTCTGCAAGAGATGATCTGCACCTCACATTCAGATGCTTCTTCATACTGGCTAAAGTTCTTGTGCCCCAGTAATGCTGTTTTAAGGCACTGTTTAATTAATAAACATTCTAATGTAGCAAACATATCAGTATATCAAAACAAGAGTAAATGAAGGCAGCTATGTCTGCTGCCAGAAGTCAAAACAGCAAGTCGCTAGACCTCAAGGCATTCCTGCATTTAGAAGACAACTATATACATGCAAACACTGAAGAATGTTTTAAATAACCAGAAAGCACTCCATTCATATCCATATTTAGCATCTAATATGCCTTCAGACCATATAACAACTGTGTTGGTGGGTCAGTATTTTGCAAGAGATCATATCGTCTCTAGACAGAGTCACAGAGACTCACAAATGGAATTCATTGAATTCCACATCACACTAAACAGAATCACATCTGTTACAAGGCACCTTCTGTAATCCTGTTCATGTCAGGTTCCTAAACATAGATGAAGTTCCCAAAAATAAAAACTCCATTATTCTGGGAGATTTTATCTATCCATCAACTATCCAAAGTGGGATATACAGATAAGTTTTTACAGCTAGTAAATAAAAACTCAGTGGGCAAGACTGTTACTAGGCAAGCAGATCTCAAAATATTCTTGATTTAGTAGTTACAAATGTGTCATCATGCACCACTACACTAATGACTCCCCTGTCCTCTGCAATAAATTCAGACCATATGCTAGTAACATTTTCACTCTGTCAAATCCTTTCTTGAAACTAATATATATTGGAAATCAAACACTCAAGTGCATCAATCTCTTCAGATTATATGATGACATTTCAAAATTCATGTATAACAACATCACCACAAATATTGCTTAAGCAGATAGATTCCCAAAGGAGTTTTATATCCACATCAATAAATGTATACAAGTGGCTGTCCTGTGTAGATCCAAACAGAATGGAAAATTTAAAAGCAAACCTGACATCCATAAATTCTACAATAAAAGAAAAAAGGTAATTAGAATATATAGCAAATCTAAAGATCCCAAAGTCATGGAAAATATTAGAAATTTAACTATGAATTTTAAAAATACTATTAAAACTAGTAAGGCAGCTCATGAACTTAGGTTGGCATCTGAAGTCAATGACAACTACAAATCCTTCTTTAGTTATGTTAGAAAACTAAAATAACAATACTCAACAATGTGCAGAACTAATACTTAACCTACTGAGACATGGTGAACAGTGCCAATATACTAGCAAATAAATTCACTGCAAATTTCACTCTTCACAAAGCACAAAGATTCTGTTATCTTTTAAACCCTGTCATCACTAAATAACATGTACTGAAAGTGCTTTCCAAGACTTAGAACATGTTTTCCAGTGGAGTAGGTAACATACCAGTCTTTTTGTTAAATAATACTAAACTTAACCAACAGACTGTATCATGACAGTTGATATAATTGTTAGGGTCTTCTTCTACAATGCACAAAGTACTAGATTCAAGCCTGCCATCTGTCCAGTTCCGGTTAGTAGTTTGCATGTTATTTCTGTGTCTCTGTGGGGTTTGTCCCACCTCTGAAAAACAGGCTATTTCCATCTCAAACTCAGTCAAATAAATAGAGCTGTGGGCAGCAGCACAGGCTATACATAGGGGGAAGAGTTGCATAAACCAACCATCTGGAGCATGTATTGTGGTGCACAGAATCATCATAACAGAAGAACATGGATCACAGACTGCATGCTGTGGCAGGACTAGCCACTCGATGGTGTAAAATATGGCTCTAGGTGATTTGGTCATGCTGACTAATGTTGCCAAATTATTTGCTGGTGACAGGTGTATTGAGGATGCTCTTAGTCCAACCTATGCCATGCCAGGCACTCATGCTAATGGTGGGATGGGTGTATGTTCCCCTGTTGGCCAGTGTGTGCCTACCATAAAGTCCAGCAGCCCTGGGTCAATAAAATACTGGTTGGTGTGCAGTTGCCCAGCTTGGGTTACCTGGGATAGCTCTGTTGAGCAAAAGCTGAATGTAAATCCAGTCAACCTGCTACACACATTGTAAGTTCCCTGAGAGGACTCAGATGTGATGCTAAGGAGGAGGCTGGACATCCTATGCATCTCTAGGAGACAATATGGAAGGGTAGTGCAGCAAAGACACTTGGACTGGAATCCAGAGCCCACTACTCAGGAGGAGGACAGGCTAGAAATGGTGTGACAATTGTGGCAAGGGAGCGGCTACAGAAGACAGTGAAGGATGTCATCAGAATTAGTGACTGACTCATGGCAATCAGACTCCAGCTTAATGATAGGGCAGTATTCATATGTCCCACAGCAGGGTTGTGATAGTGAGGAAAAGAGTGCATTCAGACAGCATTTGCAGGACTTACTAGATAAAACAAGATAATACAAATTTGTCTTAATAATGGGTGACCTGAATGCACATATCAGGACAGACGGAGCAGAATATGAGGATTGCCTTAGTCCTCATGGGTGGGGAAATAGGAATAAAGAAGGTGAGGCCATTCTAGACTTCTGTCTGGAAAATGGCTTAATGGTAGCCAACAATGATTCAAGAGAGACAGTCACAAGATCACATATAAGGAAAACGCTAAAAACAACCCAATAAATAAAAAATGCCACAGAGGTAGAATCAGTGAATGAAAGCAAATGCTCCAAATAGCGTACACAAGATTTATTTGCCAAAACACTTCATCAGAATAAAATGCAAGAATAAAACACACATTATATACACCCATTAATTAAATAATTAACTAATTAAACATCAATAATCAATAATAAATTAGGCAAAAAATAATGCTACTTTCTGCTTGTCAGTGATGTACAAATTACGATGTTTCAAAAAACATTTTAAATTAATGCATTCATTCAACCCTGGCGGCCTATCTGATTTTAATTTAATTTGCCAGATTGCTTCCCTTTGTTCAAGATAACATTTAAAATCCCCTCCCCTGGGATCAACTGGACATACTTCCAACACTGTAAACAAAAATTTCTTAAAAAGTGAACAGTTAATTGAATGCTTGTATAAAGCATTGGTACAGTCTCTAGACTTGATGGCATAAATATGTTCCTTAATACGTGTACTGAGTTTCCTGGTAGTCATCCCTACATAAAATGCAGGGCATCCAGAACAAAAAGAGATATAAACAACATTGGTAGTATTACAATTAACTGAACCAGGTACCTCAAGAGTATAATCAATAGTACTAACAGCTATATAAGGACTAACAAAGATAAATCTACAAACAGTGCACTGATGACAACAGCGCATGCCTTTTTGTTAGATACAAAACCACTGACTGTGTGTTTGTTGTTTTCCAAAATTTTTTTTAACATTATATTCATTCCGAAACACAAATTTAGGTTTATCACCCAAAGCTTTGTAAATTTCAGAATTACCTTTAATAACCTTTAAATTGTTTTCCAAAATCGACATAAAATGAAAACTGTCGCTGCTCATCTCGAATGAACAAATTAAATTAGGACCATCTAAAAAATCAGATTTTTGAGAAATAGGTCCAAAATTGCCACTAAATGAAGTACCCAGAATTGCAGGAAAATCAGTGAAACGTCTATCATAAACTTCGTTAGCTGTTCTCTCTAAAAAAGTGATATCATATCCTCTCTTAGAAAACAGTTCAATAATAAAATTAAATTCACTAATCAAATCACAATCTCTGGTGGTCATACGACATGCCCGAATTAGTTGCCCCTTAGGGATGTTCTTGATCATATATCTAGGATGCCCACTAGAAAAGTGTAGATAACCATTGGTAAAGGTTTCTTTGCGGTGAATTTTACTTTGAAATTGGCAATTAGTAGAATCCCACCAAAGGTGAATATCCAAAAAATTAATGGCTGAGCCAACATCACCCTTGGTGAATTTCAAAAAACCAGGGAGTGAATTCACCTCAAAGATAAATTTATCAACGGTATCAGGTCCCCCTTCAATAATGAACACTAAGTCGTCGATAAACCTACAAAAAAATCCACTTGAAACTTTTGTTTTAATAAAGGCATGGCTTCAAGCTCCCACCAAGCCATGACTATATTGGCATAAGCTGGGGAGCCCATTGCCACCCTCTTTTTGTTTGTAATATTTTTCTCCAAACAAAAAGAAATTGTTATGTAATACTATTTCAATAAACATACAAATAGTATTGATAGTAGAAGTGGAAAAACATTGTTTTTCACACAAATAACTTCGAACTGCTTCCACTCCATCATCATGGGGGATGCAGGTGTAAAGAGACACAACATCAATAGTAAAAATAATATGTTTGTTGACATCAAAACAAAAAGTTTCAGAAAAAGTTCGTAATTTGCTCAAAAAATGCCAGGAATCTCTAATGTAGGATTGCTGGTCCATAAGTAAAGATCCCAACATAGAATCAATAACTAAAGCAACCCCTTCAGTGACAGAATGGGGGGAAGAAACAATAGGCCTAAAAGGAGGATCAAGAACATTTTTGTGTGTTTTCGGTATTCCAAAAATCACACCAATCTTGGGCTCTGTAATGACACAAAAATCATATAATTCAAAGGTGATGTTACCAGACATTAAACAGTCATATAAATAAGAATGTATCATTCTAAACTGACGCTGTATAAAATGTAAGGAAACATGCTCATATTCTAAAGGATTATCCAACAGTTTCAACATAGAAATGTCATATTTTTCTTGACTCATAATAACAATACTGGCCCCCTTATCACTTTTCATAAACCTAAGTTGATTGGTTAATTTTTGTAATTTAAACAAAGCAGATTTCTCTTGAATAGTCATATTGTGATGGATGTTACCATTTTTACTAGATAAATAATTATTAACATCCTGAATACATTGTTCTTGAAAAACCTTTAAAGTATGGTGTAATGTAGGATTAAAGGATGAAGGCTTAATTAGAAATTTGTCATTTTCAGGTAAATGGTGCATCAGATAAGATAGATTCAATTTTCTAGTAAATTTTATAATATCAATTACCGTTCTACTGTAATTGCCCCTATGTGAGGGTACAAAATTTAAACCTAATTTCAAAACATTGAGTTGAACATCAGAAAAAACATAATCTGACAGGTTAATAATGTTAAACAAATCTAAATTTTCTGTTAGGCTTCGTCCCCTGAGGACGTCGATCCCAAAAAAGTCCGACTGCACGTCAGCACAGTGTTTTTGTAGTTGTTTCCCTGATTTTTCTTAGAACTGCCAGCTGAAACAGAATCAGAGGAGACACTAAAAGATTTGCTCTCTCCAACAGTCTCTTTTTCTGCTACATTCATGACGGGAAAATTATCAGACACATTATTATCAATGACAGTTCGTTCAGTCAAACTGTTAACAGTAGATGACGCCGCATCTCTTGGATTATCCGTTTTTTTACTATTATTAGATAATCCAATAATTTGCCCGCTACAATGTTTATCTTTAGAAAACAAAACTTCTCTTCCAGCTGTATTAGAACTAATAGCTGTGCTGTAGGACCGTTTATAATAGGAAGACCCGCCTTTACCCTTAGGTGCGGCGTCTTTAATGTGAATGGCAAAATGGTCGAAAGCAGTTTTGTTTCTAAAGGAAGTTAAATCACGAGAAATTTTCTGCTGTTTGCAAACAGTGACCTCATTCGAGTGTTGATCTAGGTCATGGGAAAACTGACGCATCAAATTGTTGAAGTTATGTAAAGTTAACCTAGATTTTAAATGTTGTTCAAGATCAATTATTTCTGTTCTAAGCGCAGACATCTTTGCCTGTTGTTATCAACCAAAAGCTTAAGAAAACGTAGCCCAGACTCAGTAAAGAAAGTAACCAAATGTTGAAAAAACGGGTTACTTGAATTGACTCCGTTAGGACATTTGAAAAACATTAGACCTTTAGGAATAATACCAAGCTCAATACACCGCATAAAGTAACAGTTCTCAATGTTAATAGATTTGTACCTTTTCAAAAGTCTCAGCAAGTGCTCTTGTTGTTCGCCAAAATAATCCTGTTGTGTTTCATATTGAAGCGCAATGTTGCCACCAAAAGGATTTTCTGATAGAAAAAGTAATTTCTCAATAGTTGGACCCCCAGAATCGTTGGCGCGTAAATGCGAACTCTGTTCGTTAACTACAGCCTCAACGTTAGCATCCACAATGCTGCCCAAATCGATAACTGTGTCCATTTCCTCATAAACATCTGGTGGACTTGAAACACTATTAACAGGCTTAGATTTTCTTTCGTTGGCGTTCTCAACAAGAAATTTCAACGAACGTTGTATGTCCATTAACGTTGTAACAAGCAAAGTGTTAAAATTACTATCACCGCTGGATGGTGTAGGATGAATGGAAACATTCATCAACGGATCTTCCTCTACCCCGGCCATGGCAAAGCACAAAGCAACCAAACTAAGGAAAACGCTAAAAACAACCCAATAAATAAAAAATGCCACAGAGGTAGAATCAGTGAATGAAAGCAAATGCTCCAAATAGCGTACACAAGATAGGCCGCCAGGGTTGAATGAATGCATTAATTTAAAATGTTTTTTGAACCATCGTAATTTGTACATCACTGACAAGCAGAAAGTAGCATTATTTTTTGCCTAATTTATCATTGATTATTGATGTTTAATTAGTTAATTATTTAATTAATGGGTGTATATAATGTGTGTTTTATTCTTGCATTTTATTCTGATGAAGTGTTTTACGAAAGCGGGCAAATAAATCTTGTGTACGCTATTTGTGTTTCGGAATGAATATAATGTTAAAAAAATTTTGGAAAACAACAAACACACAGTCAGTGGTTTTGTATCTAACAAAAAAGGCATGCGCTGTTGTCATCAGTGCACTGTTTGTAGATTTATCTTTGTTAGTCCTTATATAGCTGTTAGTACTATTGATTATACTCTTGAGGTACCTGGTTCAGTTAATTGTAATACTACCAATGTTGTTTATATCTCTTTTTGTTCTGGATGCCCTGCATTTTATGTAGGGATGACTACCAGGAAACTCAGTACACGTATTAAGGAACATATTTATGCCATCAAGTCTAGAGACTGTACCAATGCTTTATACAAGCATTCAATTAACTGTTCACTTTTTAAGAAATTTTTGTTTACAGTGTTGGAAGTATGTCCAGTTGATCTCAGGGGAGGGGATTTTAAATGTTATCTTGAACAAAGGGAAGCAATCTGGCAAATTAAATTAAAATCAGATAGGCCGCCAGGGTTGAATGAATGCATTAATTTAAAATGTTTTTTGAAACATCGTAATTTGTACATCACTGACAAGCAAAAAGTAGCATTATTTTTTGCCTAATTTATTATTGATTATTGATGTTTAATTAGTTAATTATTTAATTAATGGGTGTATGTAATGTGTGTTTTATTCTTGCATTTTATTCTGATGAAGTGTTTTACGAAAGCGGGCAAATAAATCTTGTGTACGCTATTTGGAGCATTTGCTTTCATTCACTGATTCTACCTCTGTGGTATTTTTTATTTATTAGATCACATATAAGACTGGCCAACAAACAACTTAGGTATACTTCATCCTATTAAGGAAAGGACATTGGAGTAGAATCAATAATTGCAAAGTCATCTCCCATGAAATAGTCAGTCAACAGCATAAGCCATTGGTTGCCACAAGCAGTTGCAAGTAGTAGTCAGAGAAGACTCTAAGGTCAACAGAAGCAGGCTGAAGACGTGGAAGTTGACTGGAGAGAAGCACAACAGTTCAAGAAATTGCTCACAGCTCTAGCACCTCAGGAAAAAGAGGAAAATGGTAGAGCTGGTGAAGAATGTCAGCACCTCAACACAGCATGTATGAGGACTACAGAACACGTATGTGGCCAAGCTAGGTATGGAAATGAGGTACTTAAGAAAAGCTGATAGTGGAATGTAGAAGTCCAGAACATCATCAAAAGAAAGAAGAAGTGCAGGAAAAAGTGGGAGATAGAAAAGAGATGGAAAGGAATACTGGTTGGCTAACAAAAGCTAAGACAGGAGATACAATAGCAAAGCACAAGGCATCAGAGGCACTGTACCAGCTTCTAGAAAGTAAGTCAGTAGAAGACACAAAAAAGTATATCAACTTGCAAGGCAAAGACAGAAAGATAAAGAAGTTAATCAGACACCCTTTATAAGGGATGCCAGCAACAACTTGCTCAGCAGTCCACAGGACATCAAAGGCAGATGGAAGGAGTAATTTGAGCAGCTTCTGAATGAAGAAAACCCCAAAGAAGCTCTACTACCCCAGATACAGCCTACAATGAGAGAAGAGGAGGTGCCCTCAATAGAAGAAGTAAGAACAGCACTAAAGAAAAGGAAGTCATGGGAAACTGCAGGCTTAGACAAGGTCACAGCAGATGTGATAAAGATGCTGGGGGAGACAGGGGAGAAATGGCTCCTGAGTCTACTCATAGCAGTGTGGAGAGAAAGGTGTATCCCAGATGACTGGAGAATAAGCATACTAGTTCCAGTGTTCAAGAACAAAGGGGACATTCACAACTGTGAGCAGTACAGAAGGTATCAAACTCCTGTTACATTGCAAGAAAGTTCTGTAGAGGGTGATTGATAAGTGAATACACAGAGTAGTAGAAAGTAAGATGTGAGATGAGCAGTTCAGATTCAGATCAGGATCAATGGTGGCTGGTGGCTTCAAATCAAAAGGGGGCTGCAGGAGACAGCTGACTGGGTTGGGCCAATGGGAAGGGGTGTGGTCAACTAGAAAGGGGCAGGGCTATACTAAAAATGCAAAAACTGGGACTTTAATTAAATACAATGCCCTGGGTGCCAAAAAATCATTATGAGAGTCCAATCAAGACAAAATGAAGTGTAGAAGAAAAAAATATTTCAGTGCATTATCTACACGACAGCTTACTTAATATCTAGAGGGAAACAAAAAGGTTGTGAGGAATGAAAAAATAAATTACTTTTTAAATACATTACTGGAATGCCAGTCAAAATCAAGTATAAAAAACAAGCAGCACTCAACTCAAATCACTTTTCCTTGCACTGTAGTTCTAATTATAATTTATATTCAGCTTTACAAAAGTACCAAGTAACATGCTGAAAGTAGCAATCTCTGTGATACCCCCACTTGTAAAAATGTTTCTTAGCCAAAAAAGACCTGCTGCCTGACAACAATAGCTACTTGTTTCATGGGGAAAACATGATCAAAGTAAAAAATGAACAGCAAACAAGAAACAAGCTCAAGATAAATTGCTTAAAGGATTACTGCACATGTTATGGACCACACATGATAGATTGGCATTCTGTTTAGTTTATGGGTAAACCCTGCAAAGATGACTGCAAGTCTCCAACAAATGTAACGAGCTTCTGAAAATACTGTAATCTTGTCCTTTATTACAAATACTGTCATATGCATTTCAATACCTAAGGCTTATATGCAATCTAGTTAAGTAAATATTCTCTGCATGGCAACAACAAAAAGGCTTTCAATGTTGGTAATTCTTTAACAGTATGCTTATTAAAGCTTACTTGCATCTTACAGTCTCAGACAAGCTTACCTGATGGTCATTAAAGCATTGCTACTTAAGCACAGAGCAACAGACTTTGCAACAACATGCATTTTCTGAATAAGAAGCATAAATCAACAGTATAAAAATATGACAGAAAACCAGAATATTCTGCAAAATCAAGGACAGATGAAAAGCCACGGTCGTACTTGTGTCTACTTTGGATGGGAGGATACTCTGCACACTTACACTGCATAACTGCTTCTTGCCTTGCTTGGACACATCCAGAGTCATTATATGGGGGAGTCGAGTACAACAAGTATATCATAATTTGAAATGTCTCTGGCTGATGGTGATGGCCCTGACACATTTGTCATACCTCTCAACCTCAGAGTAAGAAATCTGGACAAAGCCATAAATAGAAGTGGGACAAAGGCCCAAAAATAAGAACAATGTTTAAATATTGCTCTTATAAACTTAGAAAGATAATAGAATAGTAGGTCTTGCATTAGTATAAATTTTCTGAAGGGTATGAAATCTGAAACTCAAATGTCTGTCATTATTTTCTAACTTCAATCTTTAATGATTTGCCACTAATTTGCCAGAAAAACAGAATTTTATGAAAAATGGACTACAAATGTGATGTAAAAATATAAAATAGCCACACAATACAGCTGGGAACCTGTCAAAGAAGGGACACTTTTTTAATATTACTACTGTTAACTTGAGCAGCTGACAAAATAAGAGAATCTACATGCATTTCTGAAATTAAAAGTAATCTATTACTCTGATCATTACAATTATTTAATTGTAAACCCTCCACCTTTTCTTCCAAATTTGCATTTTGCGTAGGGATTATTTGGGGGAGATCAACATTCTGAGCCAAACATGGGGGCAGTTGAGAGGTTTGGATATACCTAATTCTATAAAGTGATTTATTTGCATGTACATCTCAACGTCTTAACGCAAGAAATCTGGACAAGGCCAAATATGTTGGTGGAACATACAAGCAGTACCGAAAATTGCTCTTGTATAAACTTAGTTGACAGAATAACAGGTCTTGCTTTAGCATGCATTTTTCTGAAGGGTGTGAAGTCTGAAACTCAGTGTCTGTCATTATTTAGTGACTTCATTCCTAAAGGATTTGCCAGGAAATGACAAATGTTATGAGGAACAAAGCAAAAATAAGAAGCAAAAATCTATTCATTCTGCAAAAATCTGGACAGTTGAGCGGTATAGTTCAGCCGGAGCTGAGTTTGCCCCCCCTCCCCCTTACAAAATCATGGTCAAATGGGGCTTCCCCCCTGCAGCTATTCCAATGTTCCATTGCTTTGCTATTTCACCCCATTTACTATAAACACTGTAATGTGCATACTGCTTTACTTCTGTGATGATTTGGATTTCATTTGAAAGTTATATTTTGCATTTTATACCACAAACACTAATAGATATCTGCTAAACAAAGCAATGCAGTCTCACAATGAAAATAGACTTAGCATTAAAATTTCTGTACCCTTGAAACTCACATTCTTTGAAACAGCATTGAAACCCACATTCAAAGAAAATACATTTTGCCAGTGGCAAATAAAGATTAACTTTGGGCTGTTTTCAAATCATCGGCCCCTTGAACACGAAACATACATGTGCTCTTTGATACACCTTCCTAACTGTTATTAAATTATATTCCTCGTACAATACAGTACAGTTGTTAGAGGGCATTTTAAATTTATTGTTTTGAACATTTTTCCAGTAAACAATGAAACAAAATGCATGTACCAATAATGACAAAACTACCCAATTCAGAACATTTCCATCATAAAAGTCTACTCAATCTTCTGCAGTCCACCAGTATCAGTAAATACGCACAAGCTCTGAAGACGTAAACGTGATCTAAATAATTCCGCATTAAAGAAATCTGTAACTAATGAAGAGGTTGCTGCTAGTAACAACTTTATATGTCATTGTATCATCTACAAATAAAGTGCCTGTTGCCCTTGAGGAATAAATTGCATATGTTGCATTAAAAAACTGATAAGCTAATAATATCATAATAGGGAATGGATGGCAAACTGATAACAGGTTCAGAGTTGCTAGGTATCTTCACCAAAAAGGACTGCAGCAACCACCACCTTTACAACACAGTACAGTATCAGCAATACATCTACCCTACTGTGGGAGTAGAACCCACAGCCTTCTGCATCAAAAGCAAGTACACTACATGTTGTGCTATTAACAATGCAAGCAGACTCAGCATAAGCAGCACTAAACTTCTGTTATCTTTGAACTTTGCAGCACAAGAAATCTGGAAAAAGCCAAAATTTATTGGGGGGGGGGACAGAAGCCCAAAAACCAGGGACACATAAACACTGCCTGTATAATGTTGGAATGTTGCTAGAATAAAATGCTGTGTTACCACCATACATTTCACTGCCAAGTCTTGAACCCAGGGGACCCTGTGCAAAAGCAACATACCACTATGCCAAATCATCTGTTTTGCGAAACAGAGGAAGACTGAAACAAATAGCTACCATTTAGTGAATTCAGTTCTCACCATAGCTGTCAACCTATTAGCACAAAACACCTGAACAAAGCCAATAATGAGGGAATGCAGCCCCAAACATTTTCAGTGAATTCAGTCCTCACCATAGCTCTCAACCTTTGCACAAAAAACCTGGGTGAAGGCAATAATGGGGGAATACAATACCAAAAATAGGGACAAATGTCCAATATCCATCTTATAAAATTGCTAGACTAAAATGTTTTGTGTTACCATATACTTTCTGAAGAATATGAAGTCTGAAATTCAAATGCCTGTGGTTGGTATTTTTATTTAACATTTGTTAACCAGCAAAGTCTGACTTGGAACAAACGCCAATTTTCAGCAGAGCTAAAAATTCCAGGCACATGTTCTTTGTAAGACAGGAGGACATGCAGACTCACAGAAGGCACCCCAGTCAAGAATCAAACCAGAGAACATGTAGCTGTTAGGCAAGAATGCTACAAGTGCACCACTGCACTACCACCTTTGCAAAGAAAAACAAACACAAGGAAACCACAGATTTTATGAGGAACAGAACAAATATGGGGCAAAGATCTGCATTTTTTTTACAAATAGTGGTGGGTAGGGAATTCAGGCCCTTGACACCTGCCCCCAAGGTACAGGGTTCAAGCTTGAGTATTTTCTACTCACCACCATGAGTTCTCTTTAGCCACCAGTATATGGCAACTGGGGCATTTCACACACACAAACACACACACACCATTTTGTTGTGGCAGTTACTTCCTACCTGAAGTTACAAGCCCATCTGCTCACACACCTTTTGTTGTTGTTGCAGTAGTTCCAAGGCCGAAAGGGTCCCGTGCAGCTAAATGTCATATCAGGGAGGGTTTCCTGTGAGAGTAGGGTCCAGACTGCTGATGTTCATCAGGGAGGGTCCAGACTGCTGACGTTGCACTCTGGATGTCTTCGTTCTGTGTGGTTTTCACCGCACAGACTTTTGGGCATCTGCAGGGCAGAGATGCCTTTCCTTCTATCTGGACTGCTGACAAAGCAGTCTGGATTAGTACCAAATCAGCAATCACACATGCGCTGAGTTCTGGGGGCTGAATATGAGTTCCCAATCAGCAATCACGCATGCGCTGAGTTTCACGTGGACTGAATATTTATTATTTTCCTTGCAATTTGTTTTTTTATTTTGTTTTTTGCCTGTTGTTTCCACAGCTGGGGGGGCTGCAGTCCAGCAGTCCTATAGCACGAGCTGCCCCTGGACTTCTGCCGTGTTGTCAATGAACCTGCCTTATATAGGTGCCTGCCCCCAGATTATTAGCTGACAGATCAGGTAATCTCTTAAGGATACCAGTCTAAAATCCTTCATCCAAGGCACTACCCACTGCTAAAAACTGCTCTTTCTCTTGTATATTCCATATGTCCTATCCTAAATAGTGTATCTCATGGCCCTGCACTAGTGTGCACATACACACACACACACACACACACACACACACACACACACACACACACACACACACACACTTATGAATATATATATATATATACACACACACACACACACACACACACACACACACACACACACACACACACACACACATACACACACACACACATACACACACAGACACACACACACACACACACACACACACACACACACACATATCTATCTATATATATATAGATTCCTTTCACAACAACAAATTACCATAATATCGACTCGCATAACAATGGGATGATGTCGCTGACAAGTTAAATGAACAAACTCCTGGAACAGTGTATTTCGCCTCCAGGAAACTAACCACTTGACCACTATGGTGAACGTTGCCCTTTTCTCCACTGTAGTGCGATCTTGGAGTTGGTATATTTAGTTAGTGGGGTGTGGGGAAGTGTGAGGGCAGAAGCCCCCCAGTTTGGTGGCTTTAATTTCTTTCAGTTTGTGTTTTACTTATTGAAGGCCATGTGGTTAGTTTCCCAGAGGAGAAATACCTCATTTCAGGAGTTCATTCATTTAAATTTTCAGCAACGTCATCTTGCTGTTATGTGAGTCAGCATTATGATATTTCATTGTTTTGACATATATATATATATATATATATATATATATATACAGAGAGAAAGATGTGTGTGTGTGTGTGTGTGTGTGTGTGTGTGTGTGTGTGTGTGTGTGTGTGTGTGTGTGTGTGTGTGTGTGTACATATTCTTAACACTGATTATCTCAGAATTTGTTTAATTAGGAAGGGAGTTACATGTCCTGTTACAAGGAAGTTGGTGGGGCTTATCCGCCCAGAAAAGTTGGGTTCCAGAAAATGAGCGTCATAGACTTGGGATATGATTGAACAACCAAATCATGTTACAGACATGTAGGAGCATAAGCATGCTAAACTATGCACTCTGTAGTATCTTGTAAATCATTCTAGCACTAAATATACTTGATCTGTAGGGAACACAGTCTGCAATACTATGTGCTCTCCACTTATCACTGACCCTACCTTCTTTGGATGTATAATTTATGAATTAAACACTTACTGAATCTCAAGAAAACTAGCACACATATAATCATATAGCCCTGCATTGCAGTAAAACAAAATAATGCATTTTGCATGGAGCCTGCACCCCCTGCACCTCTCAATACCACATAATCCAGTCTGTAAATTTACTATCGCTGAAGCTGAAAAGGCAAGCAAAGAGAAAGGTTACTACAAATACAGCATAATGTTTTCATTATTCTGAGTCACCTAACCTAAGTTTAATATGCACACTAAGACAATAAAGCATGATCAACAAAACTGGCTCTACCAAAATCACTCCTTGACATTCCAGACATATGTTGGAACATGCAGCATTAATCATCTTTCGTAGGTTCATAGGTGTATACTAGGCTAACGACCACTAGGGCCGTTATAAGCCTATCTGTGCAAACCTAATGTGGCTCACAAATTTAATTTATATAACGGTGATTTACTGACAGCTTCTGTCTATCAGAGACATAGACTCCAAATCAGGAGTGAATTTTTGATTGCCAGTTCACAGGTCCAAGTTGCAGTTAAATAGGGTTAGGGAGGAACTCACACTTCACAGGAATGGGGAGCCTGTTCCAGGGAATAGGAACTCCCTGAGAAACATATCTACCTTTCCAACATATTCTACTTATATTGCAAGTAAAATTTGGGTCTTTTGATTTAGTAGTTTTGATGCTGTTTGTTTTACGGGTGTGCAAAAGAGTCATACAAACAGGGTCTGGGGATGCCTTGTATACCAGGCAAAGATTTCCCTTCAGTATTCTGTATGATACATAATAAAGAGAAAAGGCTTTGAAGTGATCAGAATAAGACATTTTGTTTAATCTCTGTATTATTTTTGTAAGGAACCTATGTGGACATTCCAGTTCCTGCATGTGTCTGGTCAAGTACATACCGAAGGGAGCATTATACCCTATGATGGGTCTAATGAGGGCTGAGTACGGTGGTACAATGACTTCTCTAGACCTAGATGTCATGCCCTTACTTATAAGCTGAGCAACACAGAAGGATTTTCTTACTAGCTTGGACACATGCTGGTCGAAGGCTAGGTTACTATCTACATGGGTTCGTAGATCACTTCTAGCAAATCAAATTTTAGGGGTGTTTTACTGATGAGGTTGTTAGCCAGGGTGGCTGATTTTCCAAAAGATACTATAATGATTTTCTTTGCATTGTGTTTTAAGCCATGGCTTTGGCACCAAGTGCTTGTTTGTGTTAGACCTTTCCGAAGGATGATCTTGTCTTGGGGGGATTCAATGACCGCTCTCAATTTGCAATCATCTGTGAACTTGGTCAGCTGGAGGCCTTTGACACTGGCTTTGAGAAGTAGATGCTAAAAAGGTGCAGGCCCAGCACAGAACCCTGGGAAACTAAATTGTTGACCAGCCCATCTGTGCACCTGACACTGAGCAGTAACACCCTGAGGTTCAGTTCAGTTGATTTTACTGTTGGTGGGTTTTTCATTTTGGCACTGCCTAAAAAATGCACTATGGGGTTGAATCAATTTTTAGCCATTATTTGATATCCTAGAGGGGACAGGTGCAGACCATACCTGGCAAAGCAACATGGTCTGTTAAATCATGTCTTCCCAAGCTGACAAATATTGGATCTCCTTGCTACGACACCAGAAAGACAGCCAATTGTTAAAATCAATCTTTTGCTCATACTGCAGCATCATCCTCACTGACGGTAATATGCTGCTGAACGCTAGGTTCATACAAGCCTGAGAAACATTGTCAGTGAGCTTGATAATGTCTCTCTTCATATAGTCCAGAGAGGTACACCTCAGGTCATTTATGCCTACATGGACTGTGATGGAATCATACTGGTACCTGTGGCGTAATGACAAATGTTTGCTTGATTTGATGGATCCTGGCTCCAGATAAGTAGCTAAACATATTATCTTTGTTCAGCCTGGTTAAAAGGGCATCAGTATGTCTTACAATGGAGTCCCTTATGACAAGGGTCCTGGGAAGTGTGTTAACTTACCCCAGGGGCTTAGTGCTTGGTGTTCCACTGTGATGTTAGGTGTTTTTTTTTTCTGTTTGTCTTTGGGCTTGATGAAGCATAGCTTTGACAAAAGATGATCTAAGCAATATTTGTTTTTTAGGAAGATTGTTATTAAGTGCCTCGGTGTATGTTAGTCTATGTGTGTGCTGTGTGCTAAGAGAGGTGGGTGGTGTGTTCATGGTTTTGACAACCTCATGTGCTCTTCTATGCAAGAATTTTGCCTCCAGTGTTACTGTGTACGTACACCTTTCGCATGCTGTGTCTGTTTCTTTAAGGATTAAGTGGTTGTCTGTAAATATGAGACAATTGCTTCAAGGTAAAAAACACACTCTCCAAAGCCAAGAACACAGCATCCATGTGACCTGACAACATCCCAGGCTGTGTTCTACATGAACTACAGAATGAACTGGCACCCCACCTAAGTACCATATTCAAACATAGCCTCACCTTAGGCTTTGTGCCCACTGAATGGTGCACAGCAACAGTTATCCCACTCCACAAAGGGGTAGCTACCATGGACCCCAGGAACTACTGCTCATTAGCTTGACGAGCCTGGTCTGCAAGGCTATGGAGTGTATCATCATGGAACTTATAAACAATGACATTGGTAATCTCCAAACTCTGGACCCTACCCTGTTTGAGTTTGTAAAAGGTAGATCATGTCTCCTAAACCTAAAAGACTTCTTTGAAGAGGTCACAAAAGCCGTAGATGAGGGTAAGGTCATTCACACAGCCTATCTAGATCTCGCCAAGGCTTTCAACACCATCCCCCACTCAGGAATTATAGACAAACTCACTAAACTAGGTATAAATGACAGAACCCACACTGTGAAAGTAGCAGACTCTAAATCCAACTTCAGACCAGTGACAAGTGGAGTACCACAGGGTTCAGTCCTAGGTCCTCTCCTGTTTGGTATCTACTTCTCTGAAGTACAGGCTAACACAGAAGGTCTTTGGCTAACAAGGTTTGCAGATTACTGCAAACTAGGAGCCATAATCAAAACTCCTAACGATGTGGACATCCTATAAAAGGGCCTCAGTGAGACAGATGCCTGATGTCAAAGTCATGGCCTCAAGCTCAATGCCAAAAAGTGCATTGTCATCCCCTTTAGTAAAAACTCTGTACCCATGAACTACCACATAGGCGGTAGTCTACTTAACACCGAAAGTGTGATAAGAGACCTTGGGACAAAGGCAGACAGTAGTCTCTCCATTGATAATCACATCGTCATAGTAGTCAGGAAATCCTTCTACATGGCACACCTCATCACAAAAGGTTTCTCATCCAGGAAAAAAGAGGTCATTGCTCCCCTCTACTCATCACTCATTACACTCATTATAGAAGTACAACGCCCCTTTTGGTATGTACCTCACAGGACATCTACAACAACTGGAAAGGCCTCAGAAATACCTCACAAAGAGGATTGCTGGCCTCAAACAGATACCCTACGCAGACCTTTTCAAAAAACTCCAGCTTTACTCCATAGCATATCACCTACTCCGAGGTGATCTCTGCCTAACATATAAAGCTATGTCAAACCTAGAGCTGTTGGACATGCTCCATGTAAAGAAATCCCAATCCCTCCGAGCTACAAGCTCTAGGGACCTAAACCTTGTCACCACAATAAACAGAACATGCTGGAGGGATATATTCCAGTCCCAGAGACTTCCCATACTCTGGAACAAACTACCTATCTATATCAAACAAAGCTCCTCATTAGCACTCTTCAAGAAAAATCTTGATGCTTGGATGGGAGATAGGAAATTCACCCCATGGATCACCTCTGTGGCTCTGCTTGACAGGGGCACAGGAAAATAATTTTCTTGGTTGGCAAAAGCCAGGGTACCATTTGGCTAGGGTTATATAGGCCCTAGGGCCAATAGCCTAGTACCTACGTATGAACCTATGTCTCAAGATGCCCATATCCACCAAGCTGGCTACAGAGAAGTTAGGAAATTGCATCTCCTTGTTGTCCAGTCATTTGGTGCAATTAGACACACTGCATCCAATCATTTCCTGCCTTCTAATATTAAATGATGCTACATATTGCTAAAATGCACTGTGTGCCTTATTGTGTATCCTTTTCAAAATCTGACCATCTCCCAAAGTGCAGACTACACTATTTTAAATGTACACTGCTATACTCAGTGACCTCCTTTTTTTATTTTTCCTTCCTTTTCCATAAGAGGACGTGTGCAGCAACGAAGAGACATTATTTTGTAGTACTACAATGAACAGTGGTTAATGGGGCTACAGGCATATATGTACACGCAATCATGTGAATCTGACATGTGCCTGTAATATGGCACGGTTCAAAGTGGCAGAATGCTTGGAAGTGTGGACAATGCCAGTCATATGGAAACACAGCACATTGCTGTGATGCTATACATAGGAGTTAGAGTCATACTTCCAAATGCAGGAATGCAGGACAGTTGCATATACAGTGCAGGAAAGGAAAAGAAAGGAATGGAAAGGAAAAAGGAATGGAAAGGAAAGGAAAAGGAAAGGAAAGGAATGGAAAGGAAAGGAAAAGAAAGGAAAGGAAAGGTAAGGAAAACACCCAAGTGAAGCAGTGTCATTCATTCAGGTGTGTATGCAGTTATTACAGTACTACTTGAAAGGGAAATATGTAGGCATGAAGCATGCAAAGCCCTGTGAGGAAAGGCAGACACGTGCCATACTGTAACAGCATTGCCAATCAACAGCTGCACATACATTGTCAATATGACAGTGATGTTAACACAGGCAGGAGTAAGATAGACCATAGCGCACGTCAGCACAGAAAATAAAGAGATGCATACATATGTAGCATAACAGTACTCCCGCAAGTATCCGCGAAAACCAGTAGAAATTAGTATAGAGTATGCATCTGCAGTATATAATGTCAAATGAGATGACTCCAAAGGACAAGTATATTTTAGCAGTCAACTGATGGAAGTTCATATGAGTGGCTTTGTGAAATGTCCTACACAGGACATGGGGTTGCCATTTCACAGGTAGTAATAGGCACTTGGAATGTAGACGAAACACTGACATGTCAAAAGATACCACTGCAGAGTCACCTGTGGCACAGTATGAGAGAACTGACAGGGAAAGCACATTTGACATATAGAATAATGTGTGTAAATACATGCCATGACTTAACCTCATACTATGTGGCAAATACATGCAGTCTGTACTGCCTGGAAGGTACCTGGAAGGAACACAAGACTACATTACATACCTGAGGGAGCTCTCTGGTTGGGTCAAGCCTCACAGATATGCTCTGTTGCAATCTTCTGGAAGTTTTACCCATAGACAGCACCATGGATAAAACCACTGACATTCAGCATTACCAACAAACTTAGAAAACTGAATGTAAACTCCTTTGTTGTTAAGATGGGTTGCCAACTGTCTCACAAGCCAGACACACACTATCAAACTGGGTAACTCCACATCAACCAGCAGACCTGTCAACAGAAAGGTGCCACAGGTATCAGTGCTAGGCCTCATATATACTTCTAAGAAGTTCAGGTCAAAACTACAGGGTTGTCGCTGACCAAGTGTGCAGATGATTGCAAAACTGGGTGCAATCATTAAATCCCCAAATTATGTCAGTATACTCCAGGAGGGTCTCACACAGATCAACAACTGGTGTATAAGTCACCCTCTCAAACCAAATACAAAGAAATGCATCATCATTCCCTTTGGCACAAACAATGCCCCTTCACACTATCAAATCAACAACAATAGCCTAAGTACCCATAAAGTGGTAAGGGACCGCGAATCACAGGTTGACCACGACCTTAACTTTGACCACCACGTCTTCAGTTGTAAGGAAAGCTTTCTACATAGCTCATTTTATTAGTAAAGGCATCACCTCAAGAGCAAAAGAAGTTATGGAACATGGCAACAGCAGCTCAATCAAAGAAGTCCGGGGAAGGAGGAACACCGATGGATGGGGATACTGAGATGGATGGACAGAATGAAACAAGATGGAGGTGGGATGTATAAATATGCAAAAATACAACTAAATAAACAAATACATAAATACCAGCATTTGTCAACCTGAAAGAATTGTTCCTTTTTCTACAGCTTTCTCCAAGTAATTGCAGTTATCTGTGGATATTCAACTGCTATTTCATCCAGTGTTTCTTCTTTACACTTACTTGTTTGAGACTGATTTTCTCTCTTTTGTTTCCTTGACCATGTTAGCTTATGATGTGCTTTGTTCATGCAATTTTTGCTCATTCCCTGCTAACTACCTGTCATAGAAATATATTTTGGTTCACACCACAGACATTTTTGTGTGCTCTGAAAGCAATAGTTCCAAGAAAAAGAGCAACTGTTCATAACCATATAAAATAATTAACTGCTTTTCTGAGTTGGAGTAACCTCTGACTAAGAATATCTAAGTAAAGGCAGTGTGGGGTGAAGCTTTGCATACTGAGAAGGGATGCAGGAGAGACATGCTACATGGAAAACATTTTATTGTTAATTATTTACATTCATTCACATATTGCTTCATTTTTTTTGTACTCATGACTATGGGCTCCATGCAAAAAATTAAAAAATACCAAGCTATCATGTTTATAGCTTGTGTATATTAACCAGACATGGTAGCCCCTTCTACAACTATCAGTCAACATTATCCTTTTATCATTGTGAGAAATACTTCCAATTGCCCTTGCAGAGCCAGTCCTTTCATTACAAAGCGACTTCCACATAACTAGTTAGTTAGTTAATTAGTTGTTTTTGCAAAAACGTATGTCTGTAAATCCAGAACTCATTATGCAATGGTTGTTTATTTTAATTCATATTACATTAAAGCACACTAGATTCTGTCAACTTTTTCCTCGTCACTGTCTTATTAGATCATTGTTTTTGGTCTAACATGAACCCTCAAATGATGTCTGGTCATTAGGGAGAGGAGTATCTCGACATAACAAACTCTTCTGCAGCATTTGGTATCATACAATAGTGATTTTTTATGAATTTTTGACTCCATGACCAACTGTTTTTGCTGTGTTTTTAAGTTACTGTTTGACATTAAAACCAAATTAACCTCATGGGAAATAACTAGGATGGTCTCACAACAACACTCGGAAGCTACGATTATTAAGATGCTAAGACAAGATCATGCAATGACAGTCCTAAATGAGTACCTGATAATGAAACTCATTAAAAGAGAGAACATTAACTTATGCTTTAGAGTAGTCTTATAGTTAAGCCCCAAAAATGCTGCGTTTGAAATCAGAGGTACTGATCCAACCACACGGCCGCATAAAGATGTGATCAAACCAGCCGTAGATATTACTTGTATATATTAAATAAGGGTAGGGATTCTAATGGACACAATGAAAAGATATACCTCATGCAAACAAACTACAAATCCAGACAATAAGTAGCTCATGCATGATCGATTTACTGTATTTCTTACACTTAGTCAGAAAAAGTAAAATTATTGCGATTAGTTACCATGGCAGTGAATCTCTGCATACATTGTTTTGTAGTTAGTCAAGATGCTATGGCTGGATTGCTAGAGCATGCTGGAACTGTGAATGAAACCCCAGTATCCATTAACACCTTGTCCACTTAATTAATCAATAAACTGCCTATCTCTGTCATGCAGTTTTCACTTGTTTATAGCCACATCAGTAAGTCAAAGGGGCTGAAAGTTAATAATGGTATTTTAAGAATATTTGTGCTAAATACGCCCTTCTGAACTCCAGTCATCCAGTTAATTGCAGTCTAGTGCAGTAACATGCCATGCTGTGGGTGGTGATAGGAGCCCAAGTTAGGACTATGAACAGACTGGAGAAACAGCTGGTTACTGAAAACAACTGAGCTACTTAACATTTAGTTTTCTGCAAAATTTAAGCAAGAGATAACATAATATTAAGATGTCAGCTGATGGATATTTGATTCCTTTAATGGAGTTTATCTCATGTAATACCGACCGCAAAAAGCATATGCTTACAAAGTACTTTATGTCAGCTATTCATTATTTTATGATTTAAACAATGCTGAATTTAAGAATATAACACAGCGGCCCCTATTGCAAAACTATATTATGAAAAGTGACATAAATCCAAGAGCTTACTTGGCCTGTAAATCCTTTGTTGATTTAATTTCTAATGATACAGTATACTTGTACACAAAATAATCCATTTGGGGCTTTATTTGTTTTTCTTTTATTTTTTAGAAAGACTGATAATGGTATATTTGTTTCTCAAACTCTTCATTTGTTTTTATTTTCATGCATTGGTTAGCAGGAATTGCTCTTAGGCATTATTATTTGTATCTATTTCTGAGAGAGTATCCTGCTTATCTGAAACAGACTGTATTTTATAAAATAATGTAATCACATCACTTCAGGTGTCTTACTATTTGTAAGGTCTGAAATGACTAGGCAAACACAGCTTGATTATCTTTTTTTGCAGGCTTTCTGTTATAAAAGAGCAACTGTGTGCAGTGCCTCCTCTAAGCAATAGTATTCTACCGTTTGTTGAAATGCTTCAGTAGCAAATTTAAGATGATATTCATAGTCATTACACAAATGCATTAAGGCTATCTACACTGTCCAGAAATGAACGCAGCAAAGCTGCAATTCATACAGGCCACTTACACTAACGTGCGGTGGCTCCTAATAAGCCTAAGCAAATGAATTATACTGAGATATAAGTGAGGAATGATGTAAAGCATATGGTAATGAAGCATTCTCTCACCTAGCTGTGATTCATAGTGAAATGTTCTCACTTTTCTGTGATGTCCACAGATATGTTATATAAAGGGGAGTCTCACCAATCATATCTACTTTGTAATCTGTGAAAATGCTGTCACTTACAGTTAGCCTTGTTATTTTCTGACAAGAGCTGCTTGTCTTGGCTGAGGCAAAACCACTTGCACCCAATGGTACTCACTGGGCAAGAAGGCAGAGAGATAGGCAGAGGATAACTCACTATAATTTTGATATTCAGGAGATACTTGACAGGTTTAGAGTGAACAGGGATATCTTAAGGGTCTTAGTGAGTATGTATGAGTCCCATAAGGTTACTAGAGGAATGTGTGGACTGCTTATCACTGTGGGTACTAAGATATGCATAGCCCTCCCTATACTTGCTATGGGGACCTTCCAGAGACAGACTGGAAACATGCTGGGTATCTCACAGTTTTTCACCTCTTGGATACTGCACCAATTCTTGGTAGTACACTTCGGGCATGTGGATCAGCACATCTATTTCCCATCCTCACCCATAGGCTGCGATATGTCTATGAGTGCCTTCTATGTATGGCATGTTTCCCTGTGGGACTTAGTGCAACAGATTGTACCATGATGCAATTAGGGCCCTTTCTGTTCCACATGGTAAGTGGTATTGCAAAAGGAAGGGCTACCATCCCATCAATTGCCAGGTAGTGTGTGACGCATGGGGGTGCATCAGCAACATCTGTGGCCAGCATCCTGTCACTGCATATTATTCCCATATCTGGCAAACTAGCTCACTCCATTGCCTCCTCCTGCATGGTAGGATGGTCAATGGTCATCTCAGTGGTAAGTGAAAAATAAATATTTTTTTCTATTTTATTTAAGAAGTTATGCATGTTAAAATGTACTGCTGAATACTACATCAATTTTACTTTATTCTGTCATCCTTGTCTAATCTCTCTCTCTCTCTCTCTCTCTCTCTTGTTTTGTCTTTCAGGTGGAGCTGGATCTCCACTAGAACAAAGGCTCATGGCACCAGTGAGAAATCGAAGTGGAGCTATGAAAGAGACCTACAACACATCCCATATTGTTATTGGGAGCATTGTTGGCCTCCTGAAGAGTCATTTTCGGTGCCTAGATGAATCTGGGGGTGCCTTTCAGTATAACCCAGGTACTGGCTACAGGATGTACATTCTGCAGAACATGATCATGCATTAGTCTGGTGATAAAGTGACTGATGCTGTCAATGCAGCTCCTAGTGCCAGTCCAACTACAACTAATGATGACTAGCTGCCAGTAGTAGTAAGGGACCCCATGCGGCAGGCTTCTGCAGGGCATATGGCTGTGCAGGTAAAGAGGCAACTTCTAGCCCAGAACTATGGACCATGGATATTCAAGTTAGTGTTTCTGTTCTTGTAAAAATGCATAGAGTATAATTAATGCATGCAGTGATATCTGTGGGCTAAGTTGTGTGGAGTGTATTCTACTGTCACTGCTCATCAGACATTTCTTCCTCGATTTAAATATATATATTTTTTATTTCAGAACAATTACCCACATTATTGTTTGTGAACATCATGCCTGATTGCTCACTGCCTTCTGTTCAATGATGTCATAAGGCATCATATGAGTAATAATCACATGTTTAACTGTTTTGTACAATAAACTGCAGTGAGGTGGTTTACATAAGTACACACAAACTAAATGTCCTCAAATGACTGAATTTATAAAAAAATGTTAATTCAGTATTTTTAATATGAGTTTATACTTTGCATTTTAATGAAAACATATATTTTTTATATTATGTAATGTTTTCTCAGTTTAAAGTATGTTGTCAGCATAGGTACTGCTCATGAGATGTTTTATTTTTTCATGCACAATAACTTGTGGCCTCAGAGGCAAACAAATTTCCTCATTTGCACAGTGGTGAGGGTGAAGTGGCAGCAGTGTTTGTTTACATGACAGGATACTCATTTTAAATTGCAATTTTCTCATTTCTGTGTGTTTCCACGAAAACTTGTGTATTATTACTTTTAAGCTGTAGGTAACTGCAAGCCATAGTAATGATAATGCACAGAGCATTGATTTTAACGACTATAATCATATGTTATGACAAACAGACTTATTTCCCCAGTCCCACGAGGTTTTAAGTAGTACTATTACAGGAATGAAATGTTTACAATAGAAAAGTGCTCACCCCCCTCTTTTTTTTAAGTTAAACATTGACTTGACTTTGTTACTAACATGAAATTAACCAATCAGAACAAAATAAGGGTCATGCTGCTAAATGCTAGGAACTTAAACCAAAAAGTGCACTCCCTGGAGTTACTCCAGGTCATGGTGGGTAAGACCCCCATTCAAGCCATAGCTAATTATAGATCCCCCTGCATGGATCATGACTCCCATGAATCCTACTTGACAAAACTGGAGACAATCCAAATTTTACTGAACACACTGGTTATGGGGGATTTCACTTATCCAACAATTAATTGGGAAACCTATGCTTGCCCTAACTCACTAGCACAAAAGTTCCTTGACTTTGTTAATTTAAATACCCTGGAACAAATTGTCCATGCCCCAACAAGGGGAACAAATATTCTGGATCTGGTTCTCACCAACATGTCAAGTAGATGCATTGCTGAAAGTGTTGGACCCTTATTAGTTAAAAATTACCACAAATCAGTCACCTTCCAGCTGGCACTAACACCAGAACTCACAAAGGGTGAAATCAGTCTAAAAAACTTCACCAAGGCAAACTATACCCTTCTAAGTGAAGGAATAAATGCATTCTAAGCCCCACCCCACACTGGAAGTGGTAATTATTCTGAAGCTTACACTAAAGCCCTGTACAATCACTTGCATAAGTGTATAAACTCGGCTGTACCAGAAAGAATCAAAGGCAGAGCCCCAAGTGAAAACAACCTGCCATCGTGGACATCCAGCATCAACAAACTTTACAATAAATGCAAAAGGTTGCTGTCCAAGAAAACAAAGGCAAGGCCCCAAAAATGGAAACCTACCCTCCTCAGACTCAACAGGCAAAAAAGACAATTTGTCAAATTCCTCAAGGGCTCCTTTGAAATAAACTTAGCAAGCACAGCCCAGGATAACCATAAGGCCATTTACAGCTATGTACATAACCTAAAGGATAGAACCCAAGCATGTACATAACTAGTAGCCAACAGTATCACACACACTGGCCCCACAGAGACAGCAAACTTGCTAGTGGATAGGTTTGGTGAAAATTTCATTTCCTTATCCCCTCCTAACTTACAACAAACTTTCCTGCAAACTTCCCCCCACCCTACATATCTGAAGAGCAGGTTCTCAAATCCTTGTCAAAGGCAAAAAAAGAGCCTCTATGGTACCATATGACATCCCAGGCTGTCTTTTAAACAGGCTAAAATGTGAACTAACATCATCACTAAGTACCTTTTTCAATCATAGCCTAACCACAGGCTTTATTCCTGCAGAATGGAGAACAGCAACAGTTATTCCCCTCCACAAGAGTGGCCTAGCAACAGACTCAGGGAATTACAGACCCATAAGCCTGACCAGCCTCATCCATAAGGCTACGGAATGTGCCATTATGAAACTCATAAATAAAGACATGGATGACCTCCAAACCCTGAATCCTACCCAATTCGGATTCATGAATGTCAGCCCCTGCCTGTTAAATCTGGTGGATTTCTTTGAAAATATGACCAAGGACACTGACAAGGACAAATCTGTGCACACAGCATACCTCGACCTGGCAAAGGCTTTCAATACAATCCCACATTCAGGCAAAAAAGATAAACTTAGAAAACTGAATTTAAACCCCTTCATTTAAAGATGGGTTGCCAACTGGCTCACAAACCAGACACACACACTATCAAATTGTGTCTACACATCATCCAGCAGACCCTTTTACTAGCAGGGTGCCACAGGGGTCAATGCTGGGTCCCCTACTGTTTGGTACATACTTCTAACAAGTTCAGGTCAAAACTAAGGGGTTGTGGCTGACCACGTTTGCAGACGACTGCAAACTAGGTGCAATCACTGAATCTCCAAATGATGTCAGTATACTGCAGGAGGGTGCCATGCAGACCAATGACTGCTGTATTAGTCACAGTCTCAAACTGAATGCAAAGAAATCCATCTTAATCCCCATTAGGGCACAAACAATGTCCCCTCACACTATCAAATCAACAATACCCTAAGTACCCATGAAGTGATAAGGGACCTGGGATCACAAGTTAACTGTGACTTTAACTTCAACCACCATGTGTCTACTGTAGTAAGAAACGCCTTCCACGTAGCACTCTTGATTAGTAAAGGCATTGCCTCGAGAGAAAAAGAAGTTATAACCCCCCTATACTCTGCAATTATCAGGCCCATAACTGAGTATAACACCCCATTTGGCATGTACCATACTAAACATCTGCAGCAATTAGAAAAACCTCAGAGGTTTCTAACAAAGATCAAGGGGCTCCAGCATGTGCCTTACACAGAGCAACTAAAGTCCCTGTCACTATACGCAATATCATATAGACTTCTTAGGGGAGACATATGCCTGCCCTACACAGCAATCCAAGACCCAACCCTAATGAACTTGCTGCATATCTCTAAATTAAATGGAACCAAGGATACCTGTTCCAGAGACCTAAATATGGCCTGTGACTTAAATAGGACATGCTGGCAAGACAGATTTATCTCCCAGCAACTGCCATGTCTTTGGAACAGGCTACCAATTCATGTCAAGCAGAGCACCTATATGACATGCTCAAGAGGAACCTGGACAAGTGGATGGGGCACCGTAACTTCTTATCTGGGATAGTGCCCACAACCCTCCTGGACATGGGCAGTAATCACTAAATGCAGTCTTGGGTATTGACTGGAATTTCTATGGTATTACATTGGGATGAAACAGCTAGGCTTAAAATGAACTCCTGTTCAATAGCCTAGTAATTTCCTATGATCCTATGATTATAAATAACAGAAATGTCACACTTGACTCACAGAAGATCAAGGTCAAATGTGTTATATGCATCTCCTAAAGAGATGCTAGGTGATAGTGCAAGTGAAGGTAATAGTGAAAGTGATTTTGAAGAGGGGCTGTCATGACAGCTGGATGGTGATTTGGTCTGATGTCGTGATCTACTTGATGTAAGTGATTCTGCAGACACTAATCTGACAGTGTTGTGGGATTGTAGTCAAGACTTCAAATGAGAGGTTCTGCTAGGTGTGGATGAATGGTGACATGGACTATGTGGAATCTGTTGCACTTGTGTCCCCCACTCGACTAAGTACAGTACTTTCTTGAGAAGCACTTTTTTTCTTATGTGTTCAGATGGTACCCCTTCCTCTTCGCCTTCCAAGACTGACTGCTGCTTGAGCCCGGTAAGTCCTACCTAGTGTACAGATGCAGTCAGCCACAGATAATGGTGTGCCACCATACTACACATCAGTGTGATCATGGCATTATCCCTACTCTGTGCCATTTCCAAGTAGTGCTGCAAATCCTGACATCCTCCCCTGGTGGGCTCTAAACATTTCCAGCTGACTGTCTGTGGCAGTGCTCTGAGCCCTAACAATGTTATAGCACATTTTCATCTAGGCAACCAATGTGTTACATGTTTCCTAGGGTAGCTGTAACAAATTCCTGTGGCTGGATCCCCTTTGTAAAGATGTCATTGCAGACACTGTTACTTCTGAATATCTGCTGTCATCCTGGGTTTGGAGATACTGGTGTAGACATGCATGTGTTTTCCTCCTGTACAAGTGTGAGTACAATGTCAGTAGGGGCTTGACTTTGTTATGCACTTACTGCAGAGTTACTAGCATGTTATGGGGTGTGAGATCCTGCCATTAAATCTGGGGACTGTGTGATACTTTCCTCAGGTTGCATCATAAATATAACTATGTTATCAACATCATCATCATCTTCAATATCCTTTCTTCTGCTAATATCCTCAGAATTCATTTGGTATAAAGATCTGTTTATTTCTGCTGCTGGCCCTGTAAAAATGATTTGAAATCATCAGTAATAAAGAAATAGCATAAACAACTGTATGATTACCAAGGAGGTGTGGGGGGCACTTAACACGCACATTGCCTTCATTATCATTCCGTATAGATCTGGAAGATTCCCCTATTATTTATTAAGTAATTAATCTATTTATTGACATTTGATTACCAGAAAAGTCTGACTGGGTAGAAGCCCATTTTCAGCAGATGCTTGGGGAGAAAAATCTCCAAATGATTATAAAACATTTTAAGAACAATAATTTTACAATCTTCAAAAATAAAATAAAAAAAATCTAAGTTTAAATAATTATAACAAATTAGGCATAATATAAAAACATTGGTTATTCATAATAATCATGTGTTTAATGTAATCATTCCATGTCAGCATTCAATTCTCTATATAAATAAGTGCTGTTGTTTTTAAACTAACCTTCCTGTGCAGACAAGTTTTGCTACCATCAGACATTGGTAATAACATTGACACCACCTCTGATTATTCCAGTGCCATCATATTTTGTGTTATAGTTATCGGCACCGATGGACAGGAGATATTCCTCATCTGATGTAAAAGGGATAATTGTTGGAGCACCCCCCCCCCCCAGTACTGGTATGGGCAATTGCATTCTACCTTGCCTTGCTTCTAGCAAATCCTACCTTATCATTTGCCCTCTTTTTGCACTGTGTTAATGTGTGGTTTCTTCCAGTGGCATTAATGTCAAGGACAACTTCAGGCTTTTGTCCTCTCAGATTGTTTGGGACCCCATTTACCAAACAGATTTTTACCATTCATCCTAAGGGCTGCCCTTTGAATGCAGTTATCCTCATGGGTGAAGTTGTCCTTTCTCTGTCTTAATCCCATATTCTGCATCATTACTGCACATGAAAAAATATGTCACAGGGGCATGGCTAGGATGCTGAACTGATAGCTGCTCTTCATTTCAGCTCTCTTACCTCAATTCAATTTCTGACAGGAATTTCACAAAATAACATTTAATTTGAAGAAATATTTATTACTAACTTATTTCTAATAACTTCGAGCATCTACAAGAAAACTTTCATTGTCAGAACTTGAAAAATTCCTGTCAAATTAATTACAGGAAAATCAGCACCAATATCAGCTTCCCACCATGAGCCATCTAAGAATTCAGCACAAGACTCCTCTCTCAAAAAAGACCTGCAATATCTCATTACAAATATACAGGAACGTACAATAAAAATTGACAAGATGGACAATAAAATAGATACTTTTATAGAAAAGTGCTCACAAGAACTAGAACAGCTTCAAGAAATGTTTACTCAGCAGAAAGGACAGATATCACTTATTGAACAGTCATTGGATGACATTGACACTAGAGTCCATATAGAAGAACAACAAACTGAATTCTTATTTCAACAGAATACATATTTACTAGAAAAGCTTGACGACATGGAAAATCGAACAAGAAGAAATAATATTAGAATATATGGTCTACCAGAAAAATCTGAAGGGGACAATATGATAAACTTTCTTACAACTTGGATACCAGATGTAACAAAAATGCCTGAAGCTCTTTCGTTTGGTATAGAACGTGTGCATAGATCACTAGCAGCTTCTGGAAATACTTCTTCTCCAAGTAAAAACAAGCCAAGATCCATAATTGTAAGACTTTTTTCTACACAAGATAAAGATCTTATATTAAGAAATGCTTGGGCAAATTCTCCCATCAAATACAATGATTCATTAATAAGATTTGACAATGATTATTCTACAAAGGTGGTATCAAAAATAAAAAAAATTCTACCAATAATAAAAACCTTGAAAAAGAAGCAATTGAAAACCCATCTTTTATTCCTAGCAAGACTGAGAGTTTTTCTACCAAATGGAATAAAAGTCTTCGAAACAGTAGATTCAGCAATAAAATACCTTACCAACAATAACATCCTAACACATGAGGAATCTATGAACTGGTCAATTAGTACACCAAAGAGAAATGCTGAAGTAAATAACTGGAAAACTGTTGAGCAAAAAAAAAACTAAAGGACAAATAATCTAACAAATGGTATATTCTGTAAAAGTTTAAATAATAATACTAACAACAAAAGAAAAGTTTTTTCTGTCTTCAAGTCAATCTGAAACAGGTACTGTTTTCAATTATACTATAATTCTCAAAGTTAACATTAATTTAAATGCATTTATGTCAAATCACATTAATATATTAAGCACAATTTAAACATTACTTTATTATTCATTAATTTTATATTTCTAATCAGAATAATAAACACATAAAAATGTTCTCAAGTATGTTTTTTTTTTTTTCTTTCACTTTGTTCTTTTTTTAATAAAGTCTTCATTAGTTTATAACACTTTAACCAGTATATGGTTACATTGCTTAATAGCTATAATAATAGCAGCTATATATTTTGTTATTAGTTACATCCCTGACAACATTGGTTTTCATGAACTAAAAATGTCCCTGATTGGGTAAAAAGTAATGCTGAATGGGAACGTGCTGTTTTTGTGTTTGAAATGAAGTATTTCAGTTTAAACATTTCATAAGACTATTTTAGATAGTCTTAAAAGGTGCTCTGTCCTTGACCCATATGCTCGTGTTAATGTAATACAGTGCAGGAGTATGTTGTCACTGATATTTTGCGGCTATGAGCTTATAATACTTTAACCAATATATGGTTACATTGCTTAATAGATATAATAACAGCTGCTATATATTTTGTTATTAATTTCATTTGTAACAACATTGCTTTTTATGAGTTAAAAATGTCCCTATTGGGTAAATAGTAATGTTAAACTGGAATGTGCTGTTTTTGAAATGAAGTATTTCAGTTTAAACATTTCATAAGACTAGTTTAGATGGCATTAAAAGGTGTTCTGTCTTTGACCCATATGCTTGTGTTAAATGTAATACAGTGCAGAAGTATGTTGTCACTGATATTTTGCGGCTACGAGTCAACTGTGTTATGGCTTCAGACGTCCTGAGTTGAGAGATGACTTTAAATGGCTTTGGTGTTCTGTTGCCTTTTCTCTCATTGGGAGATAAGGCATCTTATATTTAAAATGCAAGCTTAATTGATGGTAATCTCTATTCGGCAGACTAGAGTACTCGCATGCACACTATATGATTTTCTCATGAAGTGTGACAGGGAAAGGAAAAGTAGAGAAAAAAAAAATGAGAAAAACACATATCTTTTCCTGCTTAGCTCTTGAGACAATTAAACACCCATGAATATCTCTAGACACTCGAGTTCCTTATTGCTTGTCGCATTTACTTATTTACGTCATCCCCTGACCTGATCTAATTGTCGTCTATTCAGGGAATAAGCACCGTTCACTTTTAAAGATACAAGAACCGAAATTCCTTTTAATAAAGTTCAATTATTTGTGCTTCATCTAAACATATGCAGATTTAATTTTACACATGTTTTATATAAGAAGGCTGAGATACAAAATAATGTGTCTTCATCACACTGATTAGGATAAAGTATGAGAAATACCATTCATGACAACAATCTTTAATGACCTGTAAGTCCTAGATATCATTCAGGATATTGAGGACTTTTTATCAGAAATGTAATGTTATTTAGAAAATAGTGGAATGAAACTTTGTATTGACAGAGTTTTATTCCCTCAGCCTGTAGTTGCCTAATGTGTGACTCAAAACAAATCATATAACCAGACATCCTCC
This sequence comes from Protopterus annectens, assembly GCF_019279795.1. Classification (NCBI taxonomy): domain Eukaryota; kingdom Metazoa; phylum Chordata; order Ceratodontiformes; family Protopteridae; genus Protopterus; species Protopterus annectens. Next base: position 1,173,799,844 of record NC_056729.1, on the reverse strand, counting down.
TGGGTCACCCTAAAATCAGTTATATACCTAGAGGGTTTACCTGGTTAACAAAGGAATATAATATGCCAGCATGACAAACATCACTACAATACACAAAAGGGTTTGTTTTTATCATTAAAAGAAAAATATATAAACATATACATGCTCGCGCACACACACACACACACACACACACACACACACACACACACACACACATACTGAAACAAGGACACAATATCACCCAACACAAATAGAACAAATAGTGAACATTTTCTAAGCATAAGTACAACCTCAGTGGTGCAGCTATAATAAGAAATTGCAGATGTTTATATCCAAAAATTTTACTCAGTTATAAGATTAAATTACTGATGTTAAGTAACCCAAATTTGTATTTTCAATACTTATTGTCAGCAGATAAACTCACTGATTAAATGTCAATCTAAGCTGTAAGAGATATTATGTGTTTGTGTTGGAAAATGTGGTCAAATGAACAGTAGTTTTACCTTTGTACTGTGTCTTTTGATTATCCAAAGTCACTATGAAAATTGATAAAAGTGTTAACAACAAAACACTCAATCAAATAACAACATTATAAGCAATCTCTTAGATAATGGAGATGTCTAAATTTTGATCTTGTTGCCTCCACCCATGAATGGTGAATTTTTTTGAAAAGCTAGAAAATGCAATTAGACAAACATATTTGATGTCCATTAAAGAAATATTAATGTGTTTGTGCATTGTATTGCATTTTAGTTTATTTTAAATATGAAATATGATGTGGTTTCAGAACTATTTATGTTTTTATTCAAATGTGACTTTGTAAATACTACTCTAATAACGGGTTTTGGACTTGAGTAGTCTAAAAGCACTTACACAGCAATGGTATTGTATTGTAAAGTAATGTCAGTAAATAATTTTCAACAGATGTCTACAATATACAGTTATAGATTTTAACATGAGTAAATGTTTATTAATACTCTAAATTATTTTGAAATGATATTATCTTAGTCTAAATGTTTGTACCTTTTTGAAGTCTGATTGGAAATAAGTATTATTGAATTACAATAAGATAAAGAGTAAAAGTAAATTTATATATTTTAGCTGATTAGATTATGTTAATATATTATTCAATTATCTTTATTTAAAACCTGAGGATAAGAGTAACTGATCCAAATATTATTAGAGAGGGTAGAAAGATTGGTTAGTTTCACTAATCAAATAAGGAGGTATATTACCTCATAGTGATAGGGAATGTTTTTTAAGGTTAAGAATTACAAGTTTGGAAGTTCTTTGTTTTTTTATTCTACCGCTTTGGTGTCACTTAGAAACATCTAAAAACCACACAAGAAAAATATTTTTGAATTCTACATCTAAGATGAAACTAATAGTAAACAATATTTATATAAACTCACATATAAAATAAACTCAAAACTAGGAAATCAAATGTCTATCCATAAATATTAATGGTCTAAATAATAGTAATAAAAGGAGAAGCCTATTCAAGTACATAAACTTACATAAACCACAAATAGTCTTTTTACAAGAGACACATTTATTAGATAGAGATATAAACAACTTAAATATTAATAATTACATAGTACTAATAAACTCTCAATACAAAACAAAAAAAGAGGAGTAGCTATATTACTTTGTAACTCAACTATAACACCTAAAATAATTACTACTTATTGAGATACATCAGGTATGTTTTGTTTAGCTTCAATAGAACTAAATAAGAGAATCTATACATTAGTAAATTTATATTGGATCCCAGGACTAGGATTAAGAACAGTTAAACAGCATTTTGAAGAGATAATTCATTTAACTAAGGGTAGCCTCATATTGGCAGGAGATTTTAACTGTATAATGAATGAAAAAGATACAGATTCTAAATCTAAAAGAAGAAAACAACCTATCTCTAAAGTACTGTCAAAATTTATAGATACATTATATTTAAAAGACATAAATGAATTTGTAGAACCAAACTCATTAATCTTCACATTTTATTCTCATAGGTATAAAACGAACCCAAGAATAGATAGAATATATGTTGCCAATGACCTAATAACAAAAATTGACAGAGTCAAAATTATAAATTGTCAATTATCTGATCATAATGCCATAGTCTTTGAAATAGAACTTACACCTTTTTATTCAAATCCCATTACTAGGATACCTTCTTATATCACAAAAAATGACAGAATTCAAATAATGTTATGAAGAAACAATCAAACATTTTCTAGAAATAAATTACAAAAGGGATATTTCAGAAATATATGTCTGGGATTCATTAAAAGCAGTTACATATGGGAACACATTATCCTGGTAAATAAATAAAAGGAAGTTATGGAATAAAAATATGCTAGATTTACAAAACAAACAGATAAATTGAAGCTGGAAATACAAAAGGGAAATACTTCTCAAGTTCAAAAACGTACACAAATCTATAAGAAGTATGCAGAATTGTTACATCATAAGATTATGATTAATTTAGAAAAAATAAAAAATAAATTCATACTCCACTAATTCAGCACACCTGAGATACTTAACTAATAGAACAAAAAAATTAAATCTAAACAAATAAAAGAAATGTTTATTCCTAATACTAACAAAAGAGTTATGGATCTAAATTATATCTTAGAAGCATTCAGACTCCAATTTAACATTGACAATTCCATAAACACTCAAGATACACCTACTAAGGATATAACAAAATACTTAGAAAATAATCTTCATATTAAATTAACACAAGAACAAATAGATATTATAAATAAACCAATCAATATGGCAGAGTTAATATCACAAATTAAAAAGCTCAAGACAAATAAAGCACCTGGCCCAGATAATATGCTACCAGAAATGTATAAATCAATACCCAATCAAGCCATTTCCTTACTATTAAAAGTATATGATATAGCCAAAAAAGATTTGAACATTCCATCCTCTTGGAAATAGTCATTGATATCTCCAATTATCAAACCAGATAAAGATGAGAGGCAGTGCTCCTCATATAGGCCAATATCATTACTCACTATAGACTATAAGATGCTTATGGCTATATACGCATATAGGATTAAACACTTTCTTCCTTTCTTAATTCACAAAGGAAGAAATGCTTCAGATAATATTAAAAGAATACTAACATTAATAGACTATAGCAAACATAGAGTCCTAGATTTAAATGTAATCTCATTAGATATTAATAAAGCTTTGTATTCGGTTAACTGGAACTTTCTTTCACTAGTTTTAAAAGAATATAACTTTTCTTCTAATTTTAATAACCTTATCCAAATATTATATGAAAAATCTACTGCATATTTTAAACTAGGATCACATAGATCAGGCCCTATAACAATTAAAAATGGAGCTAAACAGAGTTGCCCTTTATCACCATTGTTATTTGCATTACTCATAGAACCCTTTGCAAATCAAGTCAGATCAAACATTAACATAAAGGGCATTTGTATAAATAAAATGTTAAACCTTAAAATCCAACTCTTTGCTGATGACATATTATTAACTCTCTCAGATGCCAATGAGTCTTTAAATGCTCTATTTAACTCCATGAATAAATTTCAAAATATTTCAGGCTTAAAATTTAATGAAAATAAAACAAAAATGATGCCCTGTAACTGTAAAAAAAGAATATAAACAAAAGATTTTCCAAATATATAGTAACTGAAAATAAATTATTATATCTGGGAATAAATCTACTCAATGAATGAACAGATTATTTAACATTTAGTATAATAAAATACTAGATAAAATAGAACAAACAATTGGTTACTGGAATAAATACATCTTTTCAACAGCAGACAGATTATATCTTATTAAAGTAATCATATTTCCCAAAATATTATACTTAATACAAAATTTTTCATTGCCACCTCCCAAATATATTATTCAAAGATACAATAAACTAATTTTAAATTTTCTATGGTTTCCAAATAAACCCCGTATAGCCTTAAGTAAACATTTACCAAATTGGGAAGATGGTGGAATTAATTTACCAAATATCGATTTATATATTACCTCATCTGTTATTAAAAAATATAACACTATGGTTAAATAATTCATACACACCTATATGGAAACAAGCCCATGAGCAGATTTACATAGAATTTAATTACAATCATATACAGGACAACTTAACAGTAATATCATCACCCCTTATATGGATGTTAAAAGATTATTTTTTTAGGGAAAAGGAATAATATTAATACATTGCCATCAAACTAGATAAGCTCTACACTTTCAGTGTTCAAAACATAGATAAACAAAATACCAAATATTAATTCTTGGATTTTTCTTATTTTCCCTATAGCTTTTACACCAAATATTCTAGATACATCCCAAATATCTAAAATAAATATACTTAAAAAAGAATCATTACTCTTTTGGCATCAACTTATAGAGAAAGGGAAAATACTAACAAATGAACAGATAATTTATAACTATAATATAAATAAAGACAACTGATTGTTTTTACAAAATCTAAGGCATTTTCTTATAAATAAAATAGAACAAATGCAACCTTCAGTTAGACACGAAGCTCCAAAACTCATTGAATACCTTATTCTTATCATAAAACAGCCTTATCAGGGTACATGTTATTTGTCTAATATCTATAAAATTGTTTAAAAAAACTAAAAAACTATCTTGAAAATTCATACTGGGATTATTATACTTTAATAAACAATAATCTTCCAATTGAAGAAGAAAAAAATAATATTTTAAAATCTTCCAAATTTTCTACATTATCAAAATATTGGCAATTATTCAATTGGAGATATCTATATAGAAGTTTCTATACACCACATAGTCTAACCAAAATGTATTCTATTGAAGATCAATGTTGGAGATGCCATATCAAGTTAAAAGCAGATTGGCAGCATGTTTTTTATGAATGTATATGTCTTAATATGTATTGGAAGTCTATTAACTATTTTTTCAGACTGTTTATAATGATAATTTTCAATTAACAAAGTCGTTAATTTTATTCAACTCTCCTATTCCAAACTGTGTACCAAAAAAAGACACTAAAATCCTATGGTCACTATTGGCAATCTCACGTAAAATCATAACTATACATTGGAAAAATTAGACTTCTCCTACGTTCAATGAATTTAAGAATTTAACATCAACAGTTGCACACATGGAAATATTAACAGTGAAGAACAGAACTAAAAGATTTACTTCTTACCATTACTCTTGGATGAAAGTACTGCAAATATTTGAAAAGATCGATGAAGATATATCATCTTATGTTTCTAATTTTATATAATATAAAATTTAAATGTTATTTGAATAGACACCAATGTAAATAGTTATACAATGGTTTGAAGTTAGTAATGTTTTAGAATTATAAAGATGTTATTTATCTTTATTTCATGTAATGTTTTTTAACAGATCTTATTTGAAATAATAAAAAAATATTTAGTGAAAAAAAATATGTCACAATCATACACAAAACGTCTGCTGTAATCATCAGTTTAAACAACACAGCAATGATAGCATGCTTGTCATCCTGATAAAAAGGTAGACAATAGAACCCCCTTAACTATACACACATACAAAATCGCAGTCCAGCCAAGTAAATTCATATTACAGTAATACCTGCAGAGATAGATACATGCGTAACAGAAAAGTAATTTGTTAACAGACTCATCCTTCCACTGGCCCCTACTACTGTCTTGTATTCATAATACTGTCATTTTTTATTCTTCAATGACACTCAGAAATCTTCAAGTAAAGACTTATTGTTGAGCCAACAAAACATCCTTAACACTTTAATGCTTCACAATTAAATCACTACATTTCTGCCATGTGTGCACAATCACTAAATTGCACCAAAGTAAATTGTTTTATCAGTGGACAGTGATCATCATTTCCACTGCTGCTGTAATGAGTTTCCATTTACAAATAAATGTTAGTCTGTGTGTCTCTATGATCTTTTTACTTTTTGATTTGGAAGTTAGTTGAGATATTTTGCAAACACCTTAATGATAATAGACATCAGCTGGGTGTAAAGACCCTGTGTTTCTAATGTACAGGCAAACAGTCCACTTATGCTGCGTTGATAAGGTCTGGCTTATTGGCCTGAATGTATCCACAAAGAAAGTAAAAAGTTATTGATATTGAAGCTATATAGCTGAAATACTTAATATCATTAAGGGATCATTTGCGTATACACCATAGACATCTAGTACTAGGGGTGGCTTGTCCTATCAGACTGCAGGACTGCAGCCCTCCCAGCAAGATAAATAACATTTTGTAAATAAAATAATAAAATGTAAATTAATTTAATACAGTCATTTATTATCTGGCCCCTGCTTATTTAGCTATGAGTCAGATTGACTTGCTGAAGTCCCGGAATGCAAACTGCGCATGCTTGCCGAGTTCCAGGTAAAACAAAATGTAGTTTTTCTGTAAATCCAGATCCGGACTGCTGTAAAAGCAGTCTGGATTAATGAGCAAAGGCATCAGTGTGATGCCCAGAAATCTATGCGGTTTTGTAACAGCATAGAAATGGAAGGGGCTCAGACTGCCATGTCCACAGGCAGGTACATAACGTGATGGGCTGAATGGCTATTGATTGGTTCTCGCACTCTTCTCGGGCTTTTTGTGCTGGGAAAAGAGTGAGAACCAAACAGTAGCAGCCAGTGGGCACTGACTGAGTCAACTTGTTTGTATATTTGCAATTTGAATTGCATAACATTGCATTATTGCATCGGAAATTGGTCATCCTGAGGACCTGAGGCTAATACTGAATTTTTTTTTTAATTCGTTCAGTTGGACTGTAGTGAGTGACTATTAAGCAGAGCTGACAGCTCGCTGAGAGACTGAAATAAGTAAGTGACATTTTTCTTTTGTTGGTGGAGTTGTACTGTCTACAGTAACAGTCTCTTTATGCTGGCATGCTGTAGGTAATAATCGGTCTTTATTCTGGCATGCTGTGTATTGACAGCATACCTTTCAACTGTCCCTGATTGACTCACATTTTGGCTGTGTCCCTCTTAATCCCTCCTAAAACTAGTGACTTTTGGAGGAAAGGTGGTGAATTACATTTGAATGATGACAATAATTAAGAGTTATAGACTTTTACTCCAGAAAGAGTATATTAATTCTTATGTTCTGATTCTGTCAATGTCTACTCTCAAGTTAATAGCATTAATATTTTAAAAGTGTCCCTGATTCTGTTGAAATTTGTCCCTGATTGGTTGAGAGCTATGAGACAGTATTGTGGACATTGTGCTACTACTGTCTTCGGTTTAGTGTCAACCACTGCAATCACAGCGATGTGTGCAAGTGTGCTGAATGCCAGTTATCACTTTAAATGCAATTAATGTGATTTTGTGCAGTGCTAAATGTATTTGGATCATCAATGCTATTTCTGTTTTCTAGTAGATATTAAATTGAAGTAATGGAATATATCTGCATGCCAGTTATCACTTTAAACGCAATTAATGTGATTTTGTGCAGTGATAAATGCATTTGTATCATCAATGTTATTTCTGTTTTCTAGGACAGATATTACATTGAAGTAATGGAATGTACTTGCATTATTTTCTATGCATATGTATTGCTGTGTCAGATACAGTAAGCAGTTCTTGGACGGTGGTATATAGGTTGAGGGCAGCTAGATTGTAAAGTATTAAAATTTAAAAGTTCAAAAGTGTTTTATTACTACATCTATTTATTTTAATACGTAAGGTGGACAACTAATAAGTTAATTCTAAGACATTATTTTAATATTTTGTTTGTGAGGATGAGGTTTTGTGGAAAATGCATGACTTTACAAGGGGGAGGGATGATATTTTATTTGTACCCATTCATTAGTTGTTATCTTAATTGTATGTATTTAAGCTGCTGGGTATGCATTTCTTAAATTGTTCTGAAGAAGCCTGACAGAGTTTGGGTGAAAGCGCTTAACTACATTAACTTGTGTACGTGTGGTCACTGGCACTGTCACTGTGATTTTTGAATAAATTTTTGTAGCGTTCAGCCTTGGTGTTTTCAACTTCTTTGGTATGTAGGTATGTTTGTGCCAATACACTGTAGGGGTGTGTGAGATTAACTGCTCCCTTAGGTTATGAGACTACTACCAAATATTTACTTTTTGTGGGGTTGTCGTTCTCTCTCCCCTGTCATCAGTATGAAAGCTCTTATGAGTTTGGTGAAATAAAAACAGCGATTTACTATAATATACCTCTCAACTGTCCAGGTTTTTGCAAAATGAATAGATTTTTGCTTCTTATTTTTGGTTTGTTCCTCATAACATTTGTGGTTTTCTGACAAATCATTTAGGAATGAAGTTACTAAATAATTACAGACATTGAGTTTCAGACTTCATACCCTTCAGAAAAATGCATGCTAGACATGTTATTCTGTCAACTGTCTAGGTTTATACAAGAGCAATTTTTAGTACTGTTTGTATGTTCCACCAATATATTTGGCCTTGTCCAAATTAATTTCCTGCATTGAGGTATGCGCAAATAAATCATTTTATACAATCAGGTATATCCAAACCTCTCAACTGTCCCTGATTTTGGCTCGAAATGTTGCTCTACCCCTAATAGTCCCTATGCAAAGTGGCAAATTTGGAAGAAAAAGTGGAGGGTTTACAATTAATAAATAATTGTAATGATCAGTTATAGATTACTTTTAATTTCAGAAATGCGTGTAGATTCTCTTATTTTGTCATCTGCTCAAGTTAACAGTAGTAATATTAAAAAAGTGTCCCTTCTTTGACAGGTTCCCAGCTGTATTATGTGGCTGTTTTATATTTTTGCATCACATTTTTGGTCTGTTTTTCATAAAATTGTGGTTTTCTAGCAAATTAGTGGCAAATCATTACAGACTGAAGTTAGAAAATAATGACAGACATTTGAGTTTCAGATTTCATACCCTTCAGAAAATTTATACTAAAACAAGACCGAATTATCTTTCTAAGTTTATAAGAGCAATATTTAAAAATTGTCCTAAATTTTGGCCTTTGTCACATTTATTTATGGCTTTATCCAAATTTCTTGCTCTGAGGTTGAGAGATATGACAAATGTGTCGTGGCCATCACTGTCAGCCAGAGACATTTCAAATTATGACATACTTGTTGCACCCCACTCCCCCATGTAGTGACTCTGGATGTGTCCAAGCAAGGCAAGGAGCAGTTATGCAGTGTTAAGTATGCAGAGTATCCCCCCATGCAAGGTAGACACAGGTACTGCAGTGGCTTTTCATCTGTCCTTGATTTTGCAGAATGTTCTGGTTTTCTGGCATATTTTATACTGTTGATTTATGGTTCTTCTTAATCAAAAAATGCATGTTTTTGCAGTGCCTGTTGCTCTGTGTTTAAGTAGCAATGCTTTAATGAACATCAGGTAAGCTTGTCTGAGACTGTAAGATGCAAGTAAGCTTTAATAAGCATACTTTTAAAAAATTACCATCATTGAAAACCTTTTTGTTGTTGCCATGCAGAGAATATTTACATAACTAGATGACATATAAGCCATAGGTATTGAAATGCATATGATAGTATTTGTAATAATGGGCAGGATTACAATATTTTCAGAAGCTCATTACAGTTGCTGGAGACTTGCAGTTATCTTTGCAGGCTTTACCCGTAAACTAAACAGAATGTCAATCTATCATGTGTGGTCCATAACCTGTGCAGTAATCCTTTAAGCAATTTATCTTGAGCCTGTTTTTGTTTGCTGTTCATTTTTTACTTTGATCATGTTTTCCCCATGAAACAAGTAGATAGTTGTTGTCAGGCAGCAGACCTTTTTTGGATAAGAAACATTTTTACAAGTGGGGGTATCACAGAGATTACTACTTTCAGCATGTTACTTGGTGCTTTTATAAAGCTGAATGTAAATTATAATTAGAACTGCAGTGCAAGAAGAAGTGGTTTGAGTTGAGTGCTGCTTGTTTTCTTATACTTGATTTTGACTGGCATTCCAGTAATGTAATTAAAAAGTAATTTAGTTTTTCATGCATCATAACCTTTTTGTTTCCATCTAGATGTTAAGTAAGCTGTCATGTAGCCAATGCATTGAAATATTTTTTTTCTTCTACACTTCATTTTGTCTTGATTGGACTCTCATAATGGCAGTTTGGCACCCAGGGCAGCGTATTTAATTAAAGACCCAGTTTTTGTTGTTTTTAGCATAGCCCCACCCCTTCTAGCTGGCCACACCGCTTCACATTGGCCCCACCCATTCAGATGTTTCCTGCAGCTCGTCTTTGATTTGAAGCCACCAGCTGCTACTGTCTATTACAAGAGGTTTAAGAGATTACACAGTGAAAACTCTAGCTTGGCTATCTTTTTTTCTTGTCTTTGTGACCTTTTTGCTTCATCTTTAAAAAAGATAAAAAATATCCTTTCTTCAGATAAAATGAAAATTGTTGCATACAACCTGCTCAAGTCCCAGAATTGTAACTAAAGAAATTCAAGATGGACGTATGCACCACTGTTCAAAAAGTCGAGATTGTATGACTTTAATATGTGCCATATGACTGAAAACCTACAAACCCAATATGATTTTATGCATCCCGTAAGATAATTATAGCCATCTGCTAACAACATTGCCTTCTTTTTCTTCACTACAGAAGGCCTTGCCTAGAATAGATTGCAATAATAATATCAATATCAGATGCTGGAACTGAACCAAGGTACTTTTCTGACCCATCAAAAATTCACATTGTATGTACAAGTTACAGAGACAACTTTACTTCAAAAAAGATACCCAGTTAGAATCTGTCCCTTAATCCAAACTTACTTGACAGCAAGGATGTACATAAAACAAAAATCATCTTATCTGATTTCTACAAAAGCTTAAATATCTCCTTATAAGTTCATAGGTGTTTACTAGGCTAATGACCACGAGGACTTTTTTAAGCCTAGCCATGAATCCCAAATCCCTGACAAGTTCTTGTATGGGCCTGGGAGATGAACCATTTACATTTGCCTGTGTCCAATAGGGATATAGGTACCGAAAGCTACTAGTTTCACTGAACAATTGTTATGATTTATGATTGAGGCAGAGACAGTTCAATGCCAATTTAATCTGTAGCCTAGAAAATAGAGTTGATTGTGGCTGATTTGTTATCCAGAAATTCTACATGTGAACTGATTCAATCAGATACCAAATATGGTATTACTACCTAGGCACAGGCTGCCATGACAACATGATCAGTGACTACAAGAGACTTGAAAAGTTGAAACAAACAAGCATGAATGGCTATGAGTTACAAACAGTTATCAAATATATCCAAGATGGATAGCTCAACTACTGGACATAGACAAAGCATCTCATGTATATGTATTATGTCATGAGAGCATTGCCAGAACACAATGGTTTGCTGGTACTAATGTATAATTATCACAACATGCCAAAGTGTTAAAGTAGATACATGAAGGGTTGAGGTCTCATAAAATGCCATTAAGAGCCAAGATGTCAGTGCAGTGGCCTAACATTAAGATGAACATTGCAAAACTTGTGTTAAAATGTCAATCCTGTATTATACATAAACCATTGCAAAGAAGAGAACCATTACTACTGACACCTTCACCACAAGAGGTCCTTGGCAAACGATTCCTGATGAGGTGTGTGTGTGTGTGTGTGTGTGTGTGTGTGTGTGTGTGTGTGTGTGTGTGTGTGTGTGTGTGTGTGTGTGTGTGTGTGTGTGTGTGTGTGTGTGTGTGTGCCTGTGCCTGTGATTGAGGGAAAAGGCTACCTACTTATTAATATTGGACTATTGCTGTCTTTATATAGAGATATTACATGTACTGATTCTGACTAGCCAACAAATCACAGAAACATGCAAAGCTATGTTCACAAGATATGTAGTACCCAAAATAAAATAGAAAAAATATATCCAAGCAACTAAAGTTTGCTGAGTAATATTGCAAAATAACCAAAAAATAACAAAGCTTCCACCACAGCCAGTGTAAGAAACCAGATAAAAACGTTATTCCACAGAACAAGCGCTTTCACACATAGTGCTTCATCAGAGCCACAAAGAAACATTGCAGGTGTAAATATATATATAAGGAGCATTAGTCAGTTAATCAATTAAGATAAATACCAATTACTGATGTATATCCGTGGTGGTGGTGCTGCGGTAGCGTTATCGCCTTACAGTAAGACGCTGACCGGTTCGACTCTCAGCTAGAGCATCTTCTGAGTGGAGACATGCGTGAATGGGCATACCTTCGTTGAAGGTTGTGCATTAGGGCTGGCAACTCAGCATGTAAAAATCAACTGCCAATCATTAGCGGACTGGAGTTCCGCTGTGGCAACCCCTAACCGGGAAAAGCCAAAAGACACAACAACAACAACCAATTACTGATGTATACTCTGTTTTTTCAAGGCAGGTTTTAAAGGTACAGTTAGATTCAGACCTGGCAGCTTATCTGCCTGCAACCTCAATATCCATTTTGCTTCCACATTCTCCAACTTAACATTAAAATCTCCTTTCCGTTTATTAGCATGCACAATTTGCAGAACATAAAATACAAAAGAATGACCAGGAGCCACTTAAATATGCTTAGCTAGGGCATTTAACAAATTCATGTGTTTACATTCTCCTATAATGCTTAGCTATGGCATTTAACAAATCCATGCGTTTACTATCTCCTATATGCTGCAAAATGCGCTCTTTCAGCATTCTAATGGTCTTGCCTATATAAAAAGATGTACAGTACTTACATCTAGCCACATATATCAAACCTTTTGACCTGCAATCAGCATAGAAATATGGTTTAAAGGTGTAATTAATAAAAGGATGTTGAAATACCTGCTCAGTGCCAATGTATATGCAAGCTTTACAATGCCTGCATGCATATGTCCCCTGATGATTAGATAAGGGTAAAGGAACACGAACTGTTTTGTAACATAGCTGTCGCTTCAAAGAGGAATTATTTCTGAATGTATAACTTGGTTTAGAACCTACAACATCCTTTACCTTGTCATCAGAAAGCAAAACTGGCCAAAACTTCTTTACAACTTCACATACTTGTTGAATATTATTGCCATACATTAAAGACAGTCTGACATTAGTGGACACAACATCCTGTACATTACCCTTATATGAAGTGTAAATACAAAGGAAATAAGGTTTACCATTGTCAAGGCGCATAGTAGCTACAGTATTAAAAGACTTATCTAGTGATTGCTCATTATAGCCTCTAACTAATAACTCATCTTTCAAGATAAGCATTGCTTCATTACATTGCTCATCATTTGTATGCAAGCGTGACATACGCAGATATTGCCCTTTGGCAATGTTCCTAAAAATGTGCTGCGGATGCATACTGCTAAAGTGCAAAAGTGAATTCTTCCTGCAATGTTTCTTTGTGGATCTGATGAAGCACTATGTGTCAAAGCACTTATCCTGTGGAATAAAGTTTTTATCTGGTTGCTTACATTGGCCGTGGTGGAAGCTTTGTTATTTTTTGGATATTTTACAATGTTACTCAGCAACCTTTAGCTGCTTGGATATATTTTTTTCTATTTTAGTTCCTTTTTGTGTATATCCAGCAGCAGATGGCTGAACAAGTGGATATCCAATTGGGCTATCAACTTGGTAATGCAGTAACCCATCAGCAATGCTTTAAACAACTTTATGTATTAGAGACTAACCCACTTTTGGGTTGTGTTTTCTCTGAGGAGGTATCAAATGTTGAGCCTGATGATTGGGGTATGTTTAAGAATTTAAACTTAAAGAAATTGAGACCAAACACTGGAGTATATACAAAACATATTTAAACAGAAAAACAGCACTGATTCAAACCAAAATATAATGTCACAACTATCATATTCTATCTAGCCAACCAAATCCTAATCAGTTTGGACAAAGGCATGTATAAAGGAACATTGTTTTCTGACCTGATGCAAATCTCTGAGACTGTCAATCACCCCTTCTATTACAAAAAAATAGCTTTGGCTTTTTTTGAAGAGATAGTTGCATAGCTCAGTAATTACTTGATGAACAGAACTACATAGTACTGAGTGACTGCTCACAGACTCGGGCACCCACCCTTACCAAAAGCAATGATTCATTCTTGCACCAGTGCTGCATTCAATATTTATTAGATGACTTCCTCAGGATCTACAATATATTTCCTGCATCATGTATACAGATGGTACTATAATTACTAAAATAACACCACCACTGCAATGTTAAGTTATGAGGTACAGAAGGGCTTTGCCATAGTTTGGAACTGGATTTCAGTCTGCAAAGATCCACAGTAATGTTGTCTGGCACAAACAACAACCTGATGATCTGTGCAGGAATACTTAGGCATCATATGAGATGAAACTCTGCTGCCTGTCATTACATTGAACTCAAACTAGCTTAGGATTTCTTATAAAGTAGCTTATCACCACACTCTTCATGCAAGAAAAACTACAGCAGTAAACATTTGGCTCCCTAGACTTGACTGTGCACTGAGTGTTACAGCTCTGCTCTCAGCTCATAATGCATGTATACCTCAGACTAGTGAGAGCAAATCATCATTCTGGGTAAATGAACATCACTGTTTAACTATAAAAAGCTATTTTGTTAAAAGTCATTGGCATTTTTATCAATACACTTTCAAACTACTGAATGAAGGTTATTGTGCCCCTTTAAAAATTGATCCACATTCAAAAATATAATTACAATATGAAGCATAAGCCTCAGTCTTAGAAGTCAGTACTCCATGCAACTCATAAGGTAAAACTTTACATTATCCTGAATGCAAAATGCTTTCTGCAAAATGTCACCAGCCTCATGGAATTCTGGGGCACGTGAACTAAAACAAATGATCAAGCCTTCTTTATTCAGGAGGAAGCTTCATACTCTTTTGACAAAAACAATTACATGTGACTGTTTTAAAGCTGCAGGTTAATTCTTATTCTTAATAAAATTATTATTAACATATAATTGCCAAACTAGGTGAAGAGTTAATAAAACTGCAGAAAATGGATCTTTATTTACACTATGGTACTAGTCCCAAATAAAACAGATGGTTACTTATATTTAATGTATGCTTTGTTTATACACTTAGGGTTGGATTCCATAAAGTTTGCAGAATCCAGCAGAGTGTGCCGAGTTCCATTCAAAAATTGTGGATAATCATGTAATACACAAATATGCCTCAGAGTGTGGGGAATACCTGGGTGCAAACAGACATAACCAGCAACATCAGCACAAATTCAAGCAGGAGCCTCAAATCTGCATGTCAATAAAACTTGCTCAGAAAGTGATTGATGTAGACAGATAGATAGATAGATAGATAGATAGATAGATAGATAGATAGATAGATAGATATAGATAGATATATATAGATAGATAGATAGATATAGATAGATATAAATAGATAGATATAGATATATGTATGTAATAAGTGAAAATTCTTAAGGAACAGAAACGTGCAACAGTTTGTGCGTAAAGTGGCAAATATCTACAAATAATTGCACATATCATCATAATTCATAGATGGACATATATAAATAGACTCATCACAATTTGCAAAATCCAACGTAATCCACAAAATTTCTAATAAAAAAAATAATTAAGGAAGTCAAAGAGCAATCAGGGTCACTTCTGCCATAGCTAACAGTAGTCAACAATGGATGCGGGACATGTGTGGGGAACACAGTACTGTGCAGTACACAGTGGATAGTGAATACAATTGTCTAAGCAACAGGAAAGATAAGCAAATGCAGGCAAGTAAATGCAGGAGAAGACAAGTGGAGGGCAGACCCGAACATCTAACCATCCACTTGAAAAGCAAACAATCAATCATAGTGGCAAATAGCAGCACCACAACAAAGCAAGAGTGTGGCTATGTAATACATAACTCAAAAATCAGTGAAATTGGATCCTTATGCCAAAGACATATGCCATGTTAGAGCCAACAGAGATGTGTTGCCAGGTATACACTGTATATGTGCGGCATGTAATGAAATAACACGGCACCTGATCATCACAAACATGGGGACAAAATGCTCCACACCGGAAGTATATCCCTCATTGGTGAGATCAGACCATAAATTAATCTCACTGGAGATCCACATCCCGCCCCCACCCCCAGCAAAAAAGACCACAGTGAAGAACTTCTCAAAAGCAAACTTCACACTTCTTAAGACTGGAGTGGTATCCTTCAAGGCCCCCGAGCCAGTGGAAACCACAACCCACACTGCTGAAACCCTTACAAATGCCTTCTACGAGCACCTCCAGGTATGTATGGATCAAGCAATCCCTAATAAAATCAAGACCCTTTCCACCAAAGGCAGGCGCCCAGTCTGGTGGACTCCAGCCATAAACAAACTCTACAACAAGAGGAGAAAGCTACTACATGACAGAGCAAAATCCCTAAATGGGAAGGCATCTCTGATCAATGCTAGCAAAAAACTACGATCACTCATAAAATCATCCAAGGCCAACTTTGAGAGAAAAATCGCTAATGACACAAAAGACAGTCATAAAGCCTTCTTTAGCTATGTTAGAAACCTGGGTGGAAACTCCCAGATATGCTCAGAATTAGTCCAAAATGATAAAAAATCACTGAACCCACAGACATTGCCAACATACTGGCAGACAGGTTCAGTGCAAATTTCTCCCTCCCTCCCCAAAAGGAGAAATATCTATCCCACCAGAGTCTAGCCTCCCAAACATCTCAGATGCCCAGGTGAGAGCTGCTCTCTAAAGCAAAAACACAGCATCAATGGGACCGGACGGTGTCCCCAGCTGTGTGCTACACGAACTCAATGAGGAACTAAACCCACACATAAGGCTGCTGTTTAATCTTAGCCTTACTACAGGATACGTACCCAAAGAATGGCGTACGGCAACTGTGGTCCCACTCCACAAAGGCGGTGCTTCTACGGACCCTGGAAATTACCGCCCCATAAGCTTGACGAGCCTTGTCTGCAAAGCTATGGAGAGGATCATAATGGAACTCATAAATAAAGACATTGGGGACGTACAGACATTGGATCCTACGCAATTTGGCTTTGTCAAGGGCAGATCCTGCCTCTTGAACTTGGTCGACTTTTTCGAAACAGTCACTAAGGCCATTGATGAGGGTAAGGCAGTTCACACAGCCTACCTTGACCTAGCAAAAGCGTTCGACACAATACCCCACTCGGGCATCATAGAAAAGCTCACCAGCTTAGATGTAAACCCATATGTCACAAGATGGGTTGCAAACTGGCTCAAGGACAGAACACACAGGGTTAGAGTTGCTGGTGCCATGTCAGACTCTAAGCCGGTCACGAGTGGTGTCCCACAGGGCTCAGTCCTGGCCCCCTCTTGTTCGGCATTTATTTTTCTGAAGTGCAGGCAAACATAGGGGGATTGTGGCTGACAAAATTTGCAGATGACTGCAAACTGGGCACCATAATTGACACTCCATCAGACACAGACATCCTCCAGAAAGGTCTCATAGAAATGGATAACTGGTGCCAGAGCCATGGCCTTAAGCTAAATGCCAAAAATGTATAGTCATACCCTTTTGGAAAAACAAGGTAACCCCTAATTACCACATAGGTGGTAATCCATTAAACACGGAAGAAGTTATCAGGGACCTGGGGACCCAAGTTGACAGTAACCTCTCTTTGACACTCACATTGCCAAAGTGGTTAGGAAGACCTTCTACATTGCCCACCTGATCATGAAGGGATTCACATCCAGATCAGGAGAGGTCATTGTACCCTGTACTCTTCACTTATCAGACCAATGATTGAGTACAACGCCCCATTCGAATGTACCTTACCCGACACCTGCAGCAGTTGGAAAGACCCCAAAAGTTCCTCACCAAAAGGATAAAGGGGCTCAAACATATGTCATACGATGCCCGACTGAAGAAACTCCAGCTCTATTCAGTCGCATACCGTCTGCTCAGAGGTGATCTGTGCCTGACATACAAGGCCATGTCCAACCCGAATTAATGGACATGCTCCACCTCAAAAATCCAAATCCACCAGAGCCACGAGAGCAAGAGACTTAAACCTCAACACGGATATAAATAGGACGTGCTGGAGGGACAGATTCATCACCCAGAGACTCCCTACACTATGGAACAGAATCCCAGTCCATGTGAGGCAGAGCCCCTCACTGACTCTGTTCAAGGGAAATCTTGACGAGTGGATGGGAGATCGTAAGTTTACCCCGGGAATCATCTCTGTATCACTGCTGGACAGAGGCACAGCAAACTAATGGGTATAGTATTCTCATCCTAAGGGGTGCTGAAAGCCACACACACTCTGGCTAGGCTTATAAATGCCCTAGGGCAGATAGCCTAGTATGAACCTATGAACCTATGAACCTATGTCAGAGGCAACACAGATGGGTTGTCAGGTATGCACTGTATATAGATATAGATATATATATATATATATATATATATATATATATATATATATATATATATATATATATATATATATGTGGCATGAAATGAAATAATATGATCCATGTCAGAGGCAAAACAGATGGGTTGTTGGGTATATATTGTATATGTGTGGCATGCAATGAAATACTATAATGCAGTCAGAAAGAGGTTTCAACACAATTACACACTCAAATGACATGGAGTATGATGTAAATGGTGATACATATGTGTGTAATGACAGGTAAGGAATGCCAGCTGCAGAAAGGAGGCATAGAATAAAACAGGACAACCCTATCTAAGGAGACACATTGCACATACGTGTTCACCACATAGAGTTACCTGCAAGTCATCCCAAGCTAAACTGAAGCAAATAGCCAATGTAAACACATGGGCATAGTGGATTGGTGATGGCTTTAAACATGTCTGTGTACAAATGACAAAAAAACACAGTAATGTGCAACTGTTAAACAGCAATAAGTATAGGTACACAACAAAAGTACTTTTGATTGTCACATACATATATACACTACTATGCAAACATAATACAACAGGTGCCACAGTCACTGTTCATGATATAAATAGCATCATACATGCGTAGGATTGATCAAAGGACATTACAAATGCATAAACATGGACATATATGCAAATCTGTTTATGCATGTCATAATATAAGCCATTATTAAAAAGACTGACTATTGACAAATGCGAGATATGGACAAACAAGGGAGTCATGAATGATGCTAAAGAAAGCATAACCTTCATATATTCACTAATGCATCGGAGAATGCCTATGTTATGGGAATGCCTATGTGCCTGCTCATATCTACCAGTCTCATCAATGTCATACAACATGGCACAATATTTTCATGTATATGCCACATATAAGGCCATGGCACAAGTGTGACAGCATGACACAACATTATTACATAAATCACAAGAGCAAGGACCTGTCATGCTGTTGAACAGACACAATATAGCAACAACCAATACGGAAATGGGTGCAATGAATACATATGAATAACATGTGCAAATAAACACAACAGGCAAACCTCACTTGGGCTTCAGACCAGTTATTTTACATTAGGAAGGTTTGTGGCATGCACAGTGGTGGCAGGACAGGTAGCTTTCATCCTTCTAAGTTGGGAACTGCTGATTGAGAGCCCAGTGTCAGTTATTCTTAAAGTGTATTAGTTCTGGTTTAAGCACTTGGGCTTCAGGCCAGTTATTTTACATTAAGAAGGTTTGTGGTCTGCACTCTTGTGGGAGAAGAGGCTGGACTCTGCCCTTCTGAGCTGGGAATTTCTGGTTAAAGGTTTATAGTGCCTGAATATTTGAACTGTATCTTATTGAAATTGGTACACCTTGTTTGCTGTAGCACAGACTAGATCCAGGCCTGCTGAATCTAGCTTTGTTTATATGCTTGTTGTTTCTTTGCTTGTTATTTCCCTGGAACGCTAATTCCACCTAATACGCGGCTTCTCAGTGCTTCTGTGGATCACTAGTGATATCTGCATTGCTTACTGTACTTATTTCCTTGTTTCACTTGAAAGAAAGTAACTGTATGTTGGTTTTGCATTTAAGTTACCTGTAACACATTGCACTTAAGTTACCTGGCACTTGCTCACTAAAGCAATTATATAAGTCAGCACTAAAAATTAAAAGCACTACCCCCTCACTCCCCACTGGCCCTGGTTTTCAATTATTAAGGAATTCCCAATATTATTCTAGCATGTCCAAAGGTGAGTTGTCAATCTCCTCTCCGGTCCAGCTGGTGAATCTGGGAATCTTGAGGCAATGTTACAACTGCGTCATGTACACAGACAACCCTCTCCTCCTCCCAACAAATTCCAACACATGTGAGAGATGCAACCATATAGCCAAACTGGAGGCTAAGCTCTCTCAACTCAGTACTGGCATAACCAGTCAGGAGGAGAAGGAAACCACATTCACTACAATTCCAGTCTCACATAGACCTACCACAACAGCAAACCAAACACATAATCACACAAAAACATACTCGTAGGCTCTAAATAAAGATCTGCCAAAGCAGCAGAGACCTCCAAAGCAGACACCCAAGCAGCCGCTACCCCAAAACAAAACATGTGCAACACATATCTCACAAAGCTAGTGTGCGAACAGTCACAGCCCTTAAGACTAAACAACACACCTGATACACTTGTAATAGGTGACTCTATCGTCAGGCACACTGATGTCCCGCTCACCAGGCTGAACAAGGAGAGGGTCATGGTGAGCAGCCTGTCGGGCGCTAGGATCCGCCACATAACACAAGCACTCAGGTCACTCCAAGGCAAGTACAAATATGACTCAGTCATTGTCCATGCTGGTGTGAATGACCTGAGACGTACCTCGCTGGACTACATCAAAAGAGACATAAAGGAGCTCTCTGAGCATGTAGCCCAGGCCGGTATGACCCTGACCTTGAGTAGCATCTTACCCTCATCAAGAATGATGCCACAATATGAAGACAAGATGATCAATTTCAACAATTGGCTTAAGTACTGGTGTCATTCAAAGGGGAACCAATGCCTGCCAGCTTGGGATGATATGCTCAACAAGCCACGATGCTTCACTAGGGACGGCTTGCACCTGTCACCCATGGGCTTTTGGATATTGGCAAAGGCTCTTGCTACCCCCATAGTGCCTTTTTTAGGCAAGGCTCAAAAGACAAACCCACCTAAATAGGTATCACAAGGGATAAGAAACTAAGAGTAATGCTACTCAATGCCAGAAGTCTAAACCTCAAGATGCACGCACTCGAAACTCTCCTTAGCATGGAGAACATCGATATCTGTGCAGTAACAGAAACCTGGTTCAGGGATCCCAAGAGCACCCCAGCACTACCAGGTTATACCTCATACCATGCTTTTCGGCCCGAAAACTTGGACCGAACCACAAAAGGAGGGGGAGTATTGATATTCATCAAAGATACCCACACCTCCAGGTTGGTGGCAAAGCACGAAGCATCAGAGATTATCCATGTGCAACTAACAGTGGGTAAAACTGCCTTCCAGTTTATAGCCTGCTACAGACCACCCTCCCAAACCCAGGAACCCCACTTGGCCTTCCTGAGAACACTGGAAAATATGAAGGTCTCTCCAAACACCATTATATTGGGTGACTTCAACTACCCAAACATAGACTGGGAGCATTACTCTAGCTCCAACACCCTAACCCAAAGGTTCCTAGAATTTATAAACTCAAATGCTATGGAACAACTTGTTACCACTCCCACAAGAGGGGAAACATACTGGACCTGATCATCACCAACATGGGGACTCTATGCTCCAGACCAGAAGTGTATCCCTCACTGGTAAGATCAGACCATAAACTAATCTCACTGGATATTCACATCCCGACCCCACCCCCTATCCAGAAAACCACAGTGAAAAACTTCTCTAAAGCAAATTTCACACTCCTCAAAACTGAGGTGGAATCCTTCAAAGCCCCCGGGCCTGTGGAAAATACAGCCCAGACTGCAGAATCCTTTATAAACGCATTCTATGAACACCTTCAGGAATGCATGGATCATGCGATCCCAAATAAAACCAAGACCCAATCCTCCAAAGGCAGACGTCCTGTCTGGTGGACCCCAGCCATAAACAAACTATACAATAGAAGGAGGAAGCTACTAAATGATAGAGCAAAATCCCAAAAATTGAAGGCATCACTGATCAGTATTAGCAAAAAACTACGGGCACACATAAAATTGTCTAAGGCCAGCTTCGAGAGAAAAATTGCACAGGACACTAGGGATAATCACAAGGCTTTTTTTAGTTATGTTAGGAACCTGGGTGGTAATTCCCAGATATGCTCAGAATTAGTCCAAAATGACAAAAAATACACCAAACCCACAGACATTGCCAACATCCTAGCTGACAGGTTCAGCGCAAACTTCTCCCCCCCCACCCCACCAAAAGGGCAAATATCTATCCCAGCAGAGTGCTGCCCCCCTGACATCTCAGATGCTCAGGTAAGAGCCGCCCTCTCCAAAGTAAAAAACACAGCATCAATGGGACCAGACGGTGTCCCGGGTTGCATCCTACATGAACTGCAAGAAGAGCTAAACCCAAACATAAAACTACTGTTCAATCTCAGCCTTACTACAGGATATGTGCCCAAAGAGTGGCGTACAGCAACAGTGGTCCCTCTCCATAAAGGTGGTGCCTCAACGGATCCTGGAAACTATCGCCCCATAAGCCTAACTAGCTTGGTCTGCAAAGCTATGGAAAGGATCATCATGGACCTCATAAATAAAGATATTGGGGACCTACAAACACTGGATCCTACCCAGTTCGGCTTTGTTAAGGGCAGATCCTGCCTCTTAAACCTGGTTGATTTCTTTGAAACAGTCACCAAGGCCATTGACGAGGGGAAGGTGGTCCACACAGCCTACCTGGACCTCGCAAAAGCCTTCGATACAATACCCCACTTGGGCATTATAGATAAGCTCACCAGCTTAAATATAAACCCCTATGTCACTAGATGGATTGCAAATTGGCTCAAGGACAGAACCCACATGGTTAGAATTGCTGGAGCCATGTCAGACTCCAAACCAGTTACAAGTGGTGTCCCACAAGGCTCAGTTCTGGGACCTCTCTTGTTCGGTATATATTTCTCGGAGGTACAGGCCAACACAGAAGGACTGTGGCTGACCAAGTTCGCAGATGACTGCAAACTGGGTGCCATAATCGACTCTCCAGCTGACACAAGCATCCTCCAAAAGGGCCTCATAGAAACAGACAACTGGTGCCAGAGCCATGGCCTCAAGCTAAATGCCAAAAAGTGTATAGTCATCCCCTTTGGCAAAAACAAAGTGCCTACATAGGTGGTAATCCATTAAGTACAGAAGAAGTAATTAGGGACCTGGTGACCCAAGTTGATAGCAATCTCTCATTTGACAACCACGTGGCCAAAGTGGTTAGAAAAACATTTTATATAGCCCACCTAATATTGAAGGGATTCACATCTAGATCAGGGCACGTCATTGTGCCTCTTTACTCATCCCTCATCAGGCCCATAATTGAGTACAATGCCCCTTTTGGGATGTACCTTACCAGACACCTGCAGCAACTGGAAAGACCCCAAAAGTACCTCACCAAGAGGATCAAAGGGCTCAAACAGATGCCATATGCTGCCCGGTTAAAGAAACTCCAGCTCTACTCAGTGGCATACCGCCTGTTCAGAGGCGATCTGTGCCTAATGTATAAAGCCATATCCAACCCGGAATTAATGGACATGCTGCACCTCAGAAAATCCAAATCCCATCGAGCTACGCGCTCGAGAGACTTGAACCTCAGCACTGAAATAAATAGGACATGCTGGAGGGACAGATTCATAACCCAGAGGCTCCCTTCACTCTGGAATAAAATCCCAGTCCAGTTTAGGCAGAGTCCCTCATTGACTCTCTTCAAGAGGAATCTTGATGAGTGGATGGGAGATCGTAGGTTTACCCCGGGTATCACTTCTGTGTCACTGTTAGACAGAGGCACAATATACTAACCTCGAAAAAGGGCATAGCAAAATTCATTTAAAATGGGTGGCAAAAGCCAAACACATTCTGGCTAGGCTTATAAATGCCCTAGGGCAGATAGCCTAGTATGAACCTATGAACCTATGAACCTATGAACCACTGTGTTATGTGATAACTATTGAAATAATGCATTGCTGCTGTCATCCCACCTAAGTATGTATTGAAACAACACAATCAGAACAATTGTGTCTCGCTTCCATTATGGTAACAGTCATATCTGTCACATTCAGGGCTAGAGTGTATTGGACATAACAATATTACTATGCACTGCATGCATAGGATTATACACATACACACACACGCGTGCGTGTACACACACAGATTTAAGGAATAGCACCCCTGCCCATATGGAGCAATGCATGCATGAATGAGTACATGATTGTGTAAATATTTTTAGTTACTGCATGTGCAATTTGGTAATGCCACATATGATATGGAGTTATCGAGACATGTCAAAAAAGCATGACAGCAATATGCAATATTTGTACCATTGTGCTTGTACCATAAATAGTTGCATATGGAAAACACCCATGGTGGCAGCATTACATAAGTGAATCACACAAACAATACATATGGTCTTGAGGGGGCACCCTGATAGGGTAAACTATCATAAGAGATCTCTCTAGTGATCTCCTGGAAAGAGTTGTACAAGGCCCATGCCATTTCCTGATTCAAACTGGAACCTTAGTTTGAGAGACAGCCTTACAGAACTATCTGCAAATATATAGAGCTGAGTATATTTTTCCGTATTATTCTGTATTATAAAGCTAAATTGTTTGCTTAGATATCTGTTGTCTTACTGCTCTGCAAATATATAGAGAACAGTATATATTTTTTGGCTTTATAATTTGCACATTCCTCACATCTGTGTTGAAACTGTTTTTCCCCACCCCCCTCATTTCCTGCCCTGTCTTCAGCTATATAATTGAGCTAGTGTTGTGTGTCCTGGTATTTAACAATCTGCATTCAAACTGGAACCTTAGTTTGAGAGACAGCCTTACAGAACCATCTTCAAATATATAGAGCTGAGTATATTTTTCTGTATTATTCTGTATTATAGAGCTAAATTGTTTGCTTAGATATCTGTTGTCTTACTGCTCTGCAAATATATAGAGAACAGTATATATTTTTGGCTTTATAATTTGCACATTCCTCACATCTGTGTTGAAACTGTTTTTCCCCACCCCCCTCATTTCCTGCCTTGTCTTAAGTTATATAATTGAGCTAGTGTTGTGTGTCCTGTTAATTAACACTCTGCATTCAAAATGGAACCTTAGTTTGAGAGACAGCCTTACAGAACTATCTGCAAATATATAGAGCTGAGTATATTTTTCTGTATTATTCTGTATTATAGAGCTAAATTGTTTGCTTAGATATCTGTTGTCTTACTGCTCTGCAAATATATAGAGAACAGTATATATTTTTTGGCTTTATAATTTGCACATTCCTCACATCTGTGTTGAAACTGTTTATCCCCACCCTCCCTCATTTCCTGCCTTGTCTTTAGCTATATAATTGAGCTAGTGTTGTGTGTCCTGTTAATTAACAATCTGCATTCAAACTGGAACCTTAGTTTGAGAGACAGCCTTACAGAACTATCTGCAAATATATAGAGCTGAGTATATTTTTCTGTATTATTCTGTATTATAGAGCTAAATTGTTTGCTTAGATATCTGTTGTCTTACTGCTCTGCAAATATATAGAGAACAGTATATATTTTTTGGCTTTATAATTTGCACATTCCTCACATCTGTGTTGAAACTGTTTTTCCCCACCCTCCCTCATTTCCTGCCTTGTCTTCAGCTATATAATTGAGCTAGTGTTGTGTGTCCTGTTAATTAACAATCTGCATTCAAACTGGAACCTTAGTTTGAGAGACAGCCTTACAGAACTATCTGCAAATATATAGAGCTGCGTATATTTTTCTGTGTTATTATGTATTATAGAGCTAAATTGTTTGCTTAGATATCTGTTGTCTTACTGCTCTGCAAATATATAGAGAACAGTATATATTTTTGGCTTTATAATTTGCACATTCCTCACATCTGTGTTGAAACTGTTTTTCCCCACCCCACCCCCATTTCCTGCCTTGTCTTCAGCTGTATAATTGAGCTAGTGTTGTGTGTCCTGTTAATTAACAATCTGCATTCAAACTGGAACCTTAGTTTGAGAGACAGCCTTACAGAACTATCTGCAAATATATAGAGCTGAGTATATTTTATGTATTATTCTGTATTATAGAGCTAAATTGTTTGCTTAGATATCTGTTGTCTTACTGCTCTGCAAATATATAGAGAACAGTATATATTTTTTGGCTTTATAATTTGCACATTCCTCACATCTGTGTTGAAACTGTTTTCCCCCACCCCCCTCCCAGTTCTTGGTTGTAGTTTAAATTTGGTGGCTTTTGCAGTGCCCGCCCCACTGTAGATTTGATCTAAGACACTTCCCCAGGCCCATCTCTTTACCGAATTCTACCTAATAAACCCTTTCTGTACTTGCTTTTAGTCCTTTTTAATTTAATTACATTTTTTCAAACTGTGTGTGGACTAATATTGCTACATATTCAAGTGTGCCAGTTTGCACTGCATGAGAATTGTATTTACTACTGCTTTTGCTACTTTTCTGAAAAAAAAAATCATCTGCTTTTACTGTACTTGTGTTTCTTTCTACTTTATTTTGCTTTTGCGTCATCTTAAAAGTACTCAATTGTATTTATTACTGCTTGGTGTAACTCATTCTAAGCCTTTTAGTTTAAACACTTGGGCTTCAGACTAGTTGTTTTACATTAAGAGGATTTGTGGTCTGCACTGTAGTGGCAGGACAGGTAGCTTACATCCTTCTAAGTTGGGAACTGCTGATTGAGGGCTCAGTGTCTGTTATTCTAAAAGTGTATTAATTCTGGTTTAAGCACTTGGGCTTTCAGGCCAGTTATTTTACATTAAGAGGGTTCGTGGTCTGCACTCTTGTGGGAGGAGAGGCTGGACTCTGCCCTTCTGAGCTGTGAATTTCTGGTTAAAGGCTTATAGTGCATGCATATCTGAACTGCTTCTTATTGAAATTGGTACACCTTGTTTGCTGTAGCATAGACTAGATCCAGGCCTGCTGAATCTAGCTTTGTATAACTTGAGCACTAATCCAGGCATTCTTTAACGTATTCAATTGTGTTTATTACTGCTTGGTAGTAAATTGATTAAAGTGTAGCTATCATTCTACATCTTTTGGATTAAGCACTTGGGCTTCAGACCAGTTGTTTTACATTAGAAAGTTTTGTGGCATGCACTGTGGTGACAGGACAGGTAGCTTTCATCCTTCTAAGTTGGGAACTGCTGATTGAGAGCTTAGTGTCTGTTATTCTTAAAGTGTATTAGTTCTGGTTTATGCACTTGGGCTTCAGGCTAGTTATTTTACATTAAGAAGGTTCGTGGTCTGCACTCTTGTGGGAGGAGAGGCTGGACTCTGCCCTTCTGAGCTGGGAATTTCTGGTTAAAGGTTTATAGTGCCTACATATTTGAACTGCTTCTTACTGAAATTGGTACACCTTGTTTGCTGTAGCATAGACTAGATCCAGGCCTGCTGAATCTAGCTTTGTTTGTATGCTTGTTGTTTGTTTGCTTGTTATTTCCCTGGAACGCTAATTCCACCTAAAATGTGTCTTCTCAGCGCTTCTGTGGAACCCTAGTGATATCTGCATTGGTTACTGTACTTATTTCCTTGTTTCACTTGAAAGAAAGTTACTGTTTGTCATTTTTGCATTTAAGTTACCTGTAACACATTGCACTTAAGTTACCTGGCACTTGCTCACTAAAGCAATTATATAAGTCAGCACTAAAAATTAAAATAACTACACGCTCACTCCCCATTGGCCCTTGTTTTCAATTATAAAGGCATTTCCAATATTATTCTAGCATGTCCAAAGGTCAGTTGTCAATCTCCTCTCCAGTTCAGCTGGTGAATCTGGGAATCTTGAGGCAATGTTACAACTGCCTCATGTACACAGACAACCCTCTCCTCCTTCCAACAAATTCCAACACAAGTGAGAGATGCAACCATATAGCCAAACTGGAGGTTAAGCTCTCTCAACTCAGTACTGGCATAACCAGTCAGGAGGAGAAGGAAGCCACACTCACTACAATTCCAGTCTCACATAGACCTACCATGACAGCAAACCAAACACATAATCATACAAAAACATACTCGGAGGCTCTAAGTAAAGATCTGCCTAAGCAGCAGAGACCTCCAAAGCAGACACCCAAGCAACTGCTACCCCAAAACAAAACACGTGCAACACATATCTCACAAAGCCAGTGTGCCGAACAGTCACAGCCCTTAAGGCTAAACAACACACCTGATACACTTGTAATAGGTGACTCTATTGTCAGGCACACTGACATCCCGCTCACCAGGCTGAACAAGGAGAAGGTCACGGTGAGCAGCCTGTCTGGCGCTAGGATCCGCCACATAACACAAGCACTCAGGTCACTCCAAGGCAAGTACAAATATGACTCAGTCATTGTCCATGCTGGTGTGAATGACCTGAGATGTACCTCCCTGGACTACATGAAAAGAAACATAGAAGAGCTCTCTGAGCATGTAGCCCAGGCCGGTATGACCCAGACCTTGAGTAGCATCTTACCCTCACCAAGAATGATGCCACAATATGAAGACAAGATGATCAATTTCAACAATTGTCTTAAGTACTGGTGTCATTCAAAGGGGATCCAATGCCTGTCAGCCTGGGATGATGTGCTCGACAAGCCACGATGCTTCGCTAGGGATGGCTTGCACCTGTCACCCCTGGGCTTTCAGATATTGGCAAAGGCTCTTGCTACGCCCATAGTGCCTTTTTTAGGCAAGGCTCAAAAGACAAACCCACCTCCATAGGTATCACAAGGGATAAGAAACTAAGAGTAATGCTACTCAACACCAGAAGTCTAAACCTCAAGATGCACGCACTCAAAACTCTCCTTAGCATGGAGAACATCGATATCTGTGCAGTAACAGAAACCTGGTTCAGGGCTCCCGAGAGCACCCCAGCACTACCAGGTTATACCTCATACCATGCTTTTCAGCCCCAAAACTTGGACCGAACCACAAAAGGAGGGGGAGTATCGATATCCATCAAAGATACCCACACCTCCAGGTTGGTGGCAAAGCACGAAGCATCAGAGACTATCCATGTGCAACTAACAGTGGGTAAAACTGCCTTCCAGTTTATAGCCTGCTACAGACCACCCTCCCAAACCCAGGAACCCCACTCAGCCTTCCTGGGAACACTGGAAAATATGAAGGTCTCTCCAAACACCATTATATTGGTCAACTTCAACTACTCAAACATAGACTGAGAGCATTACTCTAGCTCCAACACCCTAGCCCAAAGGTTCCTAGAATTCATAAACTCAAATGCTATGGAACAACTTGTTACCACTCCCACAAGAAGTGGAAAACATACTGGACCTGATCATCACCAACATGGGGACTCTATGCTCCAGACCAGAAGTGTATCCCTCACTGGTAAGATCAGACCATAAACTGATCTCACTGGATATTCACATCCCGACCCCACCCCCTGCCCAGAAAACCACAGTGAAAAACTTCTCTAAAGCAAATTTCACACTCCTCAAAACCGAGGTGGAATCCTTCAAAGCCCCCGGGCCTGTGGAAAATACGGCCTAGACTGCAGAATCCATCATAAATGCATTCTATGAACACCTTCAGGAATGCATGGATCATGCAATCCCAAATAAAACCAAGACCCAATCCTCCAAAGGCAGACGTCCTGTCTGGTGGACCCCAGCCATAAACAA
This sequence comes from Protopterus annectens, assembly GCF_019279795.1. Taxonomy (NCBI): domain Eukaryota; kingdom Metazoa; phylum Chordata; order Ceratodontiformes; family Protopteridae; genus Protopterus; species Protopterus annectens. The sequence continues at coordinate 1,173,770,121 of NC_056729.1, read as the reverse complement.
ACTATACAATAGAAGGAGGAAGCTACTACATGATAGAGCAAAATCCCAAAAAGGGAAGGCATCTCTGATCAGTATTAGCAAAAAACTAAGGGCACTCATAAAATCGTCTAAGACCAGCTTCGAGAGAAAAATTGCACAGGACACTAAGGATAATCACAAGGCTTTCTTTAGTTATGTTAGGAACCTGGATGGGAATTCCCAGATTTGCTCAGAATAAGTCCAAAATGACAAAAAATACACCGAACCCACAGACATTGCCAACATCCTAGCTGACAGGTTCAGCGCAAACCCCCCCCTCACCAAAAGGGCAAATATCTATCCCAGCAGAGTGCTGCCCCCCTGACATCTCAGATGCTCAGGTAAGAGCCGCCCTCTCCAAAGCAAAAAACACAGCATCAATGGGACCAGACGGTGTCCCGGGCTGCATCCTACATGAACTCCAAAAAGAGCTAAACCCAAACATAAAACTACTGTTCAATCTCAGCCTTACTACAGGATATGTACCCAAAGAGGGGCGTACAGCAACAGTGGTCCCTCTCCACAAAGGTGGTGCCTCAACAGACCCTGGAAACTATCGCCCCATAAGCCTGACTAGCTTGGTCTGCAAAGCTATGGAAAGGATCATCATGGACCTCATAAATAAAGATATTGGGGACCTACAGACACTGGATCCTACCCAGTTCAGCTTTGTTAAAGGCAGCTCCTGCCTCTTAAACCTGGTCGACTTCTTTGAAACAGTCACCAAGGCCATTGACGAAGGGAAGGTGGTCCACACAGCCTACCTGGACCTCGCAAAAGCCTTCGATACAATACCCCACTCGGGCATTATAGATAAGCTCACCAGCTTAAATATAAACCCCTATGTCACTAGATGGGTTGCAAACTGGCTCAAGGACAGAACCCACATGGTTAGAATTGCTGGAGCCATGTCAGACTCCAAACCAGTTACAAGTGGCATCCCACAAGGCTCAGTCCTGGGACCTCTCTTGTTCGGTATATATTTCTCGGAGGTACAGGCCAACACAGAAGGACTGTGGCTGACCAAGTTCACAGATGACTGCAAACTGGGTGCCATAATCGACTCTCCAGCCGACACAAGCATCATCCAAAAGGGCCTTATAGAAACAGACAACTGGTGCCAGAGCCATGGCCTCAAGCTAAACACCAAAAAGTGTATAGTCATCCCCTTTGGCAAAAACAAAGTGCCCACAAATTACCACATAGGTGGTAATCCATTAAGTACAGAAGAAGTAATTAGGGACCTGAGGATGCAAGTTGATAGCAATCTCTCATTTGACAACCACGTGGCCAAAGTGGTTAGTAAAACATTTTATATAGCCCACCTAATCATGAAGGGATTCACATCTAGATTAGGGGAGGTCATCATGCCTCTTTACTCATCCCTCATCAGGCCCATAATCGAGTACAATGCCCCTTTTGGGATGTACCTTACCAAAAACCTGCAGCAACTGGAAAGACCCCAAAAGTATCTCACCAAGAGGATCAAAGGGCTCAAACAGATGCCATATGCTGCCCGGTTAAAGAAACTCCAGCTCTACTCAGTGGCATACCACCTGCTCAGAGGCGACCTGTGCCTGACGTATAAAGCCATGTCCAACCCGGAATTAAGGGACATGCTGCACCTCAAAAAATCCAAATCCCATCGAGCTACACCCTCGAGAGACTTGAACCTCAGCACTGAAATAAATAGGACATGCTTGAGGGACAGATTCATAACCCAGAGGCTCCCTTCACTCTGGAATAAAATCCCAGTCCAGGTTAGGTAGAGTCCCTCATTGACTCTCTTCAAGAGGAATCTTGATGAGTGGATAGGAGATCATAGGCTTACCCCGGGTATCACTTCTGTGTCACTGTTAGACAGAGGCACAATATACTAACCTCGAAAAAGGGCATAGCAAAATTAATTTAAAATGGGTGGCGAAAGCCAAACATACTCTGGCTAGGCTTATAAATGCCCTAGGGCAGATAGCCTAGTATAAACCTATGAACCTATGAAGTTGCCCATCAGATCCCTTATCTGTGTGGCTGGAAGATGCCTGTCTCTATGTCCAGGGTCTGGTCCCAAAAATCATCTTCCTGGTGTGGTGATGGATGGCCTCTATGATGAACAACAGGAACTATTGCATGGGCAGGTCCCAGCCTATCATAGTCATTATCACCCCTGTCATAGTGCTCATCCTGGTCCTCGGAGTCAGAGATACCTGGCAGTGGTCTGGCATATCATCCTTTATATAAAATATTATACATGCGTAACAGGTAGTCTCCCAAAATTGACAAACAACAAATCTCCAGACCAGATAATCCAAAGAAACTCTTATTTGAACTCCACTCTCTTAACGCCTGGGCTTAGCAGCCTTTTCAGAGTATAACAACATCCAAAAACACAGTCTTTAATATAGTAACATCAATTAAAAAGTCATTATGCAATTATATGATTAAATAATCAATTAATCATCAATTAAATATCAATTAAATAAACATTTCCAATTACACTCTAAGTTAAGACCTTTAGGAACCAGCGTATCATATTTTAACATGAAATCAATTCTTTATACAAGTGCATTTATGTAAGCACGTGGTGCAAAGTTTTAGTAGGATTAGTGAAAACAGGTATAATATAAAAGGTCATTTTAATTGTGAATCTAAGGGAGCAGTTTATGCTTTGAAATATCCATGTAATAAATTTTATATTGGGAAAAGTAAGAGGGCACACAAAGTGAGACACAGGAACGTTTAAGGGATATAAGGAAGGCTAGGATAGAAAGTCCCATTGCAGCACATTTTAAGCCTCACCATTGTATGAATGAAGGAGGGATTCAAGCTACTGTTCTCGATCACATTCACTGTAGACAAATTCATCTTGACTGTTATTGTATGGCTTGATGGAAGCTGAAGAACCCATCTATATTAATATGCAGGGAAGAATTACACCACAATAAAATGCAAAGTTCTGTTTGTAAATTACATGACAAGTAAAAGAAAAGTACAAGTGCTGCCATATGCCATGCATTTGAACAACAAAAGTATGCATTTTGAGTGCATGTCAGCACAATGCTCACAGCAATAACAAACAACTATGACATTTCAGAGTTTCAGCTCTCATACATTGCCATAAAATGTGTGACTGCACTTGAAACAAATAAGTACACATTAATGCAATTACTGTTTCACTGTGGTATTAAATACATACATGTAATTTACATAGGAGGGCAGGCAATGTAAAAAACTAATGGATTATAACATAATTGTACGTAATTCAAACTGTATGGGTAATATATTTATGTATTATCCAGCAATTGCACATGCATCATTATTAACAGAAGTGTGATGTTTCTAGAATCTTTGTGGATAACAGAAGTATCAGTAGTCATCAGTGGTCTAAGTGCTTTCGATGTCAATGCACCATTTTTTGACTGTTTTTACTGTCCGTGTCTGCTTATTACTTGCACTTGTTTTGCACTGAAATATTCCTTAGACTAACATAGACTAGATCCACACTTGCTGAATCTAGCCTGTTTTTCATACACATGAACACAAATCCAGCCATCTTACATTAAGAAAGGCTCCCCTTCACCCCTGTAGCAGAAGAGTGTGCAAATAGCCTTGTTTGAGCTGGGGATTGCTGGAGGAAGGATCATTGTATGATTTCCTATTGGCAGACTAGTTTAAAACTGTTTAATTTCACCTGCATATAATCCTCACGGTTGCGCGGTTTTGTGCTCAAATAACCTGAGCTGCTCTGTGTTTGGCGTCGTTTGCCAGAGGTCCAGAGTGTTTCTGCTTGAATCCAAGTCATCCAAAGCTAAGAACAAGAATTTAAGCTTATTTTGAGTTTGCTCTGTACTTTTTCATCTGTATTTTACTGTTTCAATGCATTTATTTGTGCCTTTTTGACTATTTTTACTGTTTGTGCCTTCTTATTACCTGCACTTACTTTGCACTGAAATATTGCTTAGATTAGCATAGACTAGATCCAGATTTGCTGAATTTAGACTGTTTTTCATACACTTGAACTCAAATCCAGCAATCTTATATTAAGAATGACTCCCCTGCACCCTTGTGGCAGAAGAGTGTAACTATAGCCTTGTCTGAACTGGGGGTTGCTGGAGGAAGGATCATCGTGTGATTTCCAATTGGCAGACTAGTTTAAAGCTGTTTAATTTCAACTGTATATAAGCCTTGTGTTTGAACAGTTTTCAGCTTAATTAATCTGACCTGCTCTGCATTTGATATCCTTTCCCAGAGGTCCAGAGTGTTTCTGCTTGAATCCAAGCCATCCAAAGTTAAGAACCAGAATTTAAGCTTATTTTGAGTTTGATCAATACTCTTTCATCTGTATTTTACTGTTTTACTGCTTTAATTTGTACCTTTCTGACTGGTTTTACTGTTTGTGCCTGCTTATTACCTGCACCAAAATATTGCTTAGATTAGTATAGACTAGTTCCAGACTTGCTGATCATAGTTAGATGGTCATTGTTAACAGAGAAATTCTATGATCAGCACCAACTGCCACTGTCCATGAGTGACATAGGTGAATCCCCCTATGTAAATTTATGAAATCCCAACCAAATGTCCAGGTAACGCTTAAACAGAGTCATTGAAGAGCTCTGTTTTACATGAATTGAGAGTTTGTTCCAGAGGAGTGGCAACCTCTGGGAGACATAATTGTCTCTCCAGCATGTCCTGTTAATATTGCAGGGTAGGTTAAGATCCCTAGAGTGAGTGAATCTTGTCCCATTTGATTTGTGGATGTGCAGAATTTCCATTAGGGTAGTGCAAAGACTGCTTTGTAGGCCAGCCACAAGTGACCTCTAAACAATTTCTGCGATACTGAGTAAAGTAATAGAGACTTCAGTCTGTCCATGTAGGTCATGTGTTGTAGGCCATGAATTTTCTTGGTGAGAAACCTCTGAGGTCTCTCTAGTTGCTACAGATGTCTGGTGAGGTACATACAGAAGGGAGCATTGTACTTTATTATTGGTTTGATGAGAGCCAAGTACAGGGACATTATAACCTCCTTAGCTTTGGATGCTATACCTTGCTTATGAGGTGTGCAGTGTAGAAGGCCTTCCTTACTACTGTGGACATCTGATGATCAAAATGAAGACTGCTATCAACTTGCATTCCTAAATCTCTCACCACTGGGTTTGAACTTAGGAAGGTATTATTAATGTAGTAATTAGCAGGGGTTTCTCCTTTGTCGAAGGAGATGATGATGCTTTTTTTTCCATTTAGTTTAAGTCTGTGGCTTTGACACCAATAATTTGTCTGTATAAGCCCATTTTGTAGTATGTTGACATCTTTGAAGGATTTGATGAGTGCATCAACTTTGCGGTCATCAGCAAACTTGGCAAGCCATAGGCCATCTATTTTCACCTGGACTTCTGAAAAATGTATACCAAACAGTAGGGGGCCTACTAGCACAGATCCCTGTGGAACACCACTGGTAATAGATCTGCTGCTGGAGTTGGCAACTCCAACTTTGACTGTATGTGTTCTGTTTGTGAGCCAGTTGCCAACCCATTTAATGACTTAAGGGTTAATCCCCATTTTTTTAATTTCTCCAAGTCTTTTGGGTTTCTAATACCATGACGGGAATGGACCCCATTCCTAAATCAAAGTATAAGTAAAGTTCATGGAATTAGTATTGTTTCAGTCTTTGATGTTAACCAGAAGTGCTCTTCTCAATACCTGCAGTGTGCCCAGTAATGACTCGTTCTGCAATTTATATGGAGTTACATGTATCGGTAACATATCTAAATACAATTGTAGATTATTTTTTATAAGACCCATTGCTCCTACTACTACTAGAACTGTCTGGGTATCTTTCTTCCACATTGCTCTCATTTCTGCCTGCAAATCCTGATATTTTATGACTTTGTGTCACCGGCTGTAGCAATTTCAATGATCAATGCTACTTTTGTTTTCTTTTCAAAGACCACTATATCTGGTTTTCTCACATCTATGTTTTAAACTGTTGGTAATGGGTGATTCCATGTGGTGTAGACTTCATCATTTTCTATGATGCTTTGTGGCTCATGTTTCCAGTGTTTTTCGTTACTTCAATATTATAATGTTTACACAATCCCCTCTACAACAGTCTTGCCACATTGTTATGCCTTTCAGCATACAGTCCTTCTGCTATTAGTATGTCACAGCCAGCAAAAAGATGTGCAACTGTTTCCAAGTCTGTTTTACAAAACCTACATTTGTCTGTTTCTCCCACATGTTCAATGGACTTTGTAAACCAACAAGAATGTAATCCACTGTCTTGGGCCACCAGTATTAACCTTCATCTTTTGGTTTGAATTTGCCTCTCCTAAACCATTCCTGCTTTCGATCTTGATCAACAAGAGGTTGTTCCAGGGGTTTTCTATACTTGCAACTATATTATGCATTTTCCATATTTCTTGCCTTCTGATCTGATCCTTCACCTTATATATTTTCTTTTGTTTTTTGGCACATTCAGTTGACGCCTGATTTTTATCTACTTCTGGTTTGATTTCCATTTCCGCTTGTCACCAATATGTTACTGATAGACTAAGCAAGGAAGTCATCTTAGATTTATTCCTTTCATGTTTCAAAACTTTCACTATGTTTGGGTGTTGTGAGGTCAGCAAATATGTATGTAGTCCCACGACTGCAGATCTATACATGTAATCAATTTCAAGGAAGCTCATACCTCCTTCGGAATGGAGACAATATAATACTGGTATGCACTGATTTTTATAAATCATTTAATGAACATCTTTCTTGTTTTCCTGTCTAATGTGTTCAACACCTTTTGGGACCAGTCAATCACTCCAAAACTCTAAGTTATGACAGGAAGATCAAATTGCTTTAAAGCTTTAACTTTGTTTCTAGATGTCAATGCTGTTATTAGGATTAATTTAAGTAATCTAAAATATTCCTTACTAAATTTTATTTGCATTTATTCATGTTTTTTTGTTGATCCTTCATCAGTTCCCAAATACTCATGCACCCGCTCTTGCTCAAGCTCGTTTATTTATCATTCTTGTCCCAAACTGACATTTTCCTGGCGCTGCAGCTTTCCTGCATTAAAGGTTGCTTTTGCAAATTTATCAAGACCAAATGACATTCTTATATAATTTTAAAAAGTTTTGACTATTTGCAGTTTTGCTTTCAGTTCCTCATCTGATGAACTATACAGTTTTAATCATCTGCAAAGAGAAGACGAGAAGTCTTTACACATTGTTGCTTTCTGGGAGCCAAATTATAACCATGACCTAATCTGGTAATCCCCAGCTGGGTGAGTTTCTCAATGATGCCTGAGTGTGGGATTATGTAAAAGGCCTTGACTAAGTTGAGAAAGGCACTGTGAACTGTCTTGCCTTCATCCAGAGCCTTGGTGACATTCTTGAAGAAGTCCACCAGGTTTAGCAAGAAGGATCTGCCCTTAACAAAGCCAAACTAGGTTGGGTCAAGAGTTTGAAGGTCGCCTATATCCTTGTTGATAAGGTCCATGATGATTCTTTCCATGGCCTTGCAGATAAGGCTGGTGAGGCTTATGGGTCCATAGTTCCCTGGGTTAGTTGAGAGACCCACCTTTTTGCAAGGGGCTTGCGGTTGCAGTTTTCCACTCAGCTGGGACAAATCCAGTGCACACACTGAGACTGAAGAGCATGCTGAGCAGTTCCACTAACTCCTGTTTTAGACCATTTAATAAGCAGCCTGAGATGTTGTCTGGTCATATAGAGACTGTGTTTTTGTTTTGGAGAGTGCGGCTATGGCCCGCTCTCTGGAGATACTAGGCAGAGGACTGGTGACGGGTATGTTATTGGGTATGATTGGTGAGGATGGGGGGTTGAAGTTTTCACCAAACCTGTCCACCAGCAGATTGATGATGTCCTCAGGTTCATTATAAGTGTTACCATCCAAAGCTAGTTCGGCACAAAGCTGGGCCTTTCCTTTTATATTTTGAATGTAGCTAAATAATGCTTGCTAATTTAGTTTCAAAATTACCTTTAGAGGACTTTACAAGGAGTCCTTCCTTTGCTGGGACCATTCCCTCTTGTTTTTTAACAGAAGTATATTTCTCTTATTGCTTAACCTATTTATGCTGGATGTCTACCAGGGTGGCTTATTTTTTTGTATGGATCTTGATTTGATCTGTTCCAGTACCACTAAGTCTATACATTTATATAGGTGTTTATACAGGACATTTGTGTACACCTCAGTATAGGAGTCATTGCTCTCACAATCAGCAGGAGTCTGAAACTATTTATGCCATAGCTCAGTAGGTTATAGTTTGCCTTGGAGAATTTTTTTTAACCTTTTTGCTCCTAAGGGTGGGTCAGGTATGAGCGTTACTTTGAATGACACTGATTTATGATCAGACTTTACCAGAGAATGACTCACATATGGGGTGGTGATCCCCCATGTTTTTGAGCACTATATCAAGGATGTTAGAGCTCCTTGTTGGGGTGCTGACGATCTGCTCCAGAGCATTTGTATTAATAAAGTCAAGGAACCTTTGGGCAAGCGTGTTTGTGCTCATATATGTTACCCAATCGATGGAGGGATAGTTAAAGTCACCCACGGCCAGGGTATTTGGCTGTACTGAGAGTGACTCAAGTAGGCCCAGGTAGGTTGTGTAGTTTTTGTGGTTCATAGTGGGGGACCTATAACTAACAATAACATCAAGGAGAGTCTTTCTTACAGTTAGTTGGACTAGGAGTAACTCTAGGGAGTCGTACTGTTTAACCAGTCTAGAGGTGTATTTGTCTTTAATGAAGATGGATATTCCTCCTCTCCCCTTGGTTTTCTCACATTCGTTATATGGTCTGAACATGTAAAAGGTATTATAGCTCTGCATGGCTGGTGTACTTTCTGAGGCCTTGAACCATGTCTCTGTTATTGTGCAGACATCAGCATCTTCTACGGTAAGAAGTGTTTCAAGTGAGTGCATTTTCTGATTTAGACTCCTAGCATTAAACAACATAACCCTTAGTTTGTTTCTGGAGGATATTTTTACATTGGGAATTTTGTTTTAATGACATTGCCTAAAAAAAAAAAGGCTCTATGTCAGAGGCAAGTACCTTTGCCAGCAAACTAAAGCCTAAAAGCGAAAGGTGAAGACCATCTCTGGCAAAGCAGCTTGGTCTGTCAACCATTTCATCCCAGGCTGTCAGATACTGGATCCCCTGGACTGACACCAGAAGTTAAGCCAGTTGTTGAAGTCAATCATTTTAGTTTGCATTGTGGCATCATCCTGGGTGAGGGAAGAATGCAGCTTAGGGCTAGGGGCATACCTGCCTGGGCTAGAGACATACCTGAAAAGCACCTTCCAAAAATGCGAACTGAAGTCCCACTCAATTCATAGGTAGCAATGGTATGAGCAGTAAATGTATTAATATTACATTTTAAAGTTGGCTTATATAGGATGGTATCAGATTATTGGAGGGCACTGGGCATCTGTTACAGGTATTCCCTTTTAATGATACCTTTTAGGTAGTTGTGCAAAGCATCTTACACTTACGCCAAGGTATTACTTAATGCACTGAATTTTGAGAACTTAAGCAGAGGGCAATAGCAAATAGGACCACAAAACATTGAATGCTGATGAATCTCATTAATTATGTATGGAACAGATGGTACTTAAAAGCTGTGTGCACATAGCTAAACTCACTTTAAGGTATGGCGTTGTTATGGTGGAATAGATTGCTATTATCACATAACTATGTTGACAATAATCTGTTTAAATCATCTTATATATGCTTTCAGTCCTTTTTTAAATTGTCTGCATTACAATCTGTATATTGCATAAAGGGGATGTAGAGTTAAACAATATGTATACAGATGTCTAAACATCTATTAGTGACAAGGAGCTCATCTGTATATGCAGTTGTACAGATGACCAAACAAACTAGAAAGGTCACACGTGAGGCCAAAACAATCTTCTCCAGTATCTCTAATAAATCACGTCCATCCACCGATGTAGTAAAACAATAACTTTTATTTAACACAAAACCAACACACAGCATTTTCATCCTAACACAATAGGACCTCTTCAGAATAAATACTAATTACTATCCCATCTGCTTAATATATAATAAATAAAAATAATGATATCATACCCCTGTGTGTACATAAATCAATCCATAAAAACCTCAGCTTTGGCCGGCTAAGAACTTGCTGTATTCAACTGGACGTATAAGAGAATTTAAGTACCTTTATCTGCACTTTTTTTCAAAAAAATACAGTATTTAAATTGATTTTAACTGTGTTGCAGGAATATTAACTGAACTGGAAGTTAGTCAGTGTTTGCTGAATTTTGTTATTTGCTAGTAATTACAGGTGTGGGGGTAGCCACATTCTTTGATTTCCTGTCCTTGCCTATTTAAGTGGTACAGTGTGAAATATTTTCTGCTTAAAAACCTCAGCTTTGGCCGGCTAAGAACTTGCTGTATTCAACTGGACGTGTAAGAGAATTTAAGTACCTTTATCTGCACTTTTTTTTCAAAAAATACAGTATTTAAATTGATTTTAACTGTGTGTTGCAGGAATATTAACTGAACTGGAAGTTAGTCAGTGTTTGCTGAATTTTGTTATTTGCTAGTAATTACAGGTGTGGGGTAGCCACATTCTTTGATTTCCTGTCCTTGCCTATTTAAGTGGTACAGTGTGAAATATTTTCTGCTTGAAAACCTCAGCTTTGGCGGCTAAGAACTTGCTGTATTCAACTGGACGTATAAGAGAATTTAAGTACCTTTATCTGCACTTTTTTTTCAAAAAATACAGTATTTAAATTGATTTTAACTGTGTGTTGCAGGAATATTAACTGAACTGGAAGTTAGTCAGTGTTTGCTGAATTTTGTTATTTGCTAGTAATTACAGGTGTGGGGGTAGCCACATTCTTTGATTTCCTGTCCTTGCCTATTTAAGTGGTACAGTGTGAAATATTTTCTGCTTAAAAACCTCAGCTTTGGCCGGCTAAGAACTTGCTGTATTCAACTGGACATATAAGAGAATTTAAGTACCTTTATCTGCACTTTTTTTCAAAAAAATACAGTATTTAAATTGATTTTAACTGTGTGTTGCAGGAATATTAACTGAACTGGAAGTTTTGACTATGCTCTACAGTTAGTCTCACCCACTCTCCCTGTTTTTGTTTTGGTGTTAATCTTAATGGCCTTGAAACTGCCCGCCTCTCTTGTAAATTTGTGTTTGGATACTCCTTCTGGGCCCATCTCATTTGCTCACTCAACTGAGTGCAGTGAGATCATATTCTGATTTCAGGCACTCCTACTGTGTACAAAGAGAGCATCTGGGAAACAGAAAAAAAAAATTAAGCTTGTTTCCTGCCTTTCCTGTTAAGTGGTATAGACTATTTGTAGGCTTCTGAGCCCCCAGGCCCTTCTGTGTTGGAGGGAAGCCTTCTAGCTTAGTTTTTTTCTTATAACTAGCCAGTTTTCTAGTTTCAGCACTCAAATCTGTTTCTTTGATCTCAGCACTTGTTCAGAAAAAAAAAAATGTCATCTCCTTTTACTGTACTTGTGTTTCTACCTACTTTATTTTACTTTTGCATCATCTTAAAAGTACTCAGTTGTATTTATTACTGCTTGGTGTAACTCATTCTAAGCCTTTTGGTTTAAACACTTGGGCTTCGGACCAGTTGTTTTGCAATGAGAGGGTTTGTGGTCTGCACTGTAGTGGCAGAACAGGTAGCTTACATCCTTCTAGGTTGGGAACTGCTGATTGAGGGCTCAGTGTCTGTTATTCTAAAAGTGTATTAATTCTGGTTTAAACACTTGGGCTTTCAGACCGATTATTTTACATTAAGAGGGTTCGTGGTCTGCACTCTTGTGGGAGGAGAGGCTGGACTCTGACCTTCTGAGCAGGGAATTTCTGGTTAAAGGCTTATAGTGCATGCATGTCTGAACTGCTTCTTACTGAAGTTGGTGCGCCTTGTTTGCTGTGGCATAGACTGTATTCGGGCCTGCCGGATCTAGCTTTGTTTGTGTAACTTGAGCACTAATCCAGGCATTCTCTAAAGAATTCAATTGTATTTATTACTGCTTGGTATTAACTTGATTAAAGTGTAGCTATCATTCTAAGTCTTTTGGATTAAGCACTTGGGCTTCATACCAGTTGTTTTACATTAGGAAGGTTTGTGGCATGCACTGTGGTGGCATGACAGGTAGCTTTCATCCTTCTGAGTTGGGAACTGCTGATTGAGAGCCCATTGTTTGTTATTCTTAAAGTGTATTAGTTATGGTTTAAGCACTTGGGCTTCAGGCCAGTTATTTTACATTAAGAAGGTTCGTAGTCTGCACTCTTGTGGGAGAAGAGGCTGGACTCTGCCCTTCTGAGCTGGGAATTTCTGGTTAAAGGTTTATAGTGCCTGAATATTTGAACTGTATCGTACTGAAATTGGTACACCTTGTTTGCTGTAGCATAGACTAGATCCAGGCCTGCTGAATCTAGCTTTGTTTATATGCTTGTTTGTTTGCTTGTTATTTTCCTGGAACGCTAATTCCACCTAATACGTGGCTTCTCAGCACTTCTGTGGATCACTAGTGATATCTGCATTGCTTACTGTACTTATTTCCTTGTTTCATTTGAAAGAAAGTTACTGTTTGTCGTTTTTGCATTTAAGTTACCTGTAACACATTGCACTTAAGTTACCTGGCACTTGCTCGCTAAAGCAATTATATAAGTCAGCACTAAAAATTAAAAGCACTATACCCTCACTCCCCACTGACCCTTGTTTTAAATTATTAAGGAATTCCCAATATTATTCTAGCATGTCCAAAGGTCAGCTGTCAATCTCCTCTCCGGTCCAGCTGGTGAATCTGGAAATCTTGAGGCAATGTTTCAACTGCCTCATGTACACAGACAACCCTCTCCTCCTCCCAACAAATTCCAACACATGTGAGAGATGCAACCATATAGCCAAACTGGAGGCTAAGCTCTCTCAACTCAGTACTGGCATAACCAGTCAGGAGGAGAAGGAAACCATACTCACTACAATTCCAGTCTCACATAGACCTACCACGACAGCAAACCAAACACATAATCACACAAAAACATACTCAGAGGCTCTAAATAAAGATCTGCCAAAGCAGCAGAGACTTCCAAAGCAGACACCCAAGCAACCGCTACCCCAAAACAAAACACGTGCAACACATATCTCACAAAGCCAGTGTGCCGAACAGTCACAGCCCTTAAGACTAAATAACACACCTGATACACTTGTAATAGGTGACTCTATTGTCAGGCACACTGATGTCCCGCTCACCAGGCTGAACAAGGAGAGGGTCACAGTGAGCAGCCTGTCGGGCGCTAGGATCTGCCACATAACACAAGCACTCAGGTCACTCCAAGGCAAGTACAAATATGACTCAGTCATTGTCCATGCTGGTGTGAATGACCTGAGATGTACCTCCCTGGACTACATGAAAAGAGACATAAAGGAGCTCTCTGAGCATGTAGCCCAGGCCGGTATGACCCTGACCTTGAGTAGCATCTTACCCTCACCAAGAATGATGCCACAATATGAAGACAAGATGATCAATTTCAACAATTGGCTTAAGTACTGGTGTCATTCAAAGGGGATCCAATGCCTGTCAGCTTGGGATGATATGCTCGACAAGCCACGATGCTTCGCTAGGGACAGCTTGCACCTGTCACCCCTGGGCTTTCGGATATTGGCAAAGGCTCTTGCTACCCCCATAGTGCCTTTTTTAGACAAGGCTCAAAAGACAAACCCACCTCCATAGGTATCACAAGGGATAAGAAACTAAGAGTAATGCTACTCAATGCCAGAGGTCTAAACCTCAAGATGCATGCACTCAAAACTCTCCTTAGCATGGAAAACATCGATATCTGTGCAGTAACAGAAACCTGGTTCAGGGCTCCCGAGAGCACCCCAGCACTACCAGGTTATACCTCATACCATGCTTTTCAGCCCCAAAACTTGGACTGAACCCCAAAAGCATGGGGAGTATCGATATTCATCAAAGATACCCACACCTCCAGGTTGGCGGCAAAGCACGAAGCATCAGAGACCATCTATGTGCAACTAACAGTGGGTAAAACTGCCTTCCAGTTTATAGCCTGCTACAGACCACCCTCCCAAACCCAGGAACCCCACTCGGCCTTTCTGAGAACACTGGAAAATATGAAGGTCTCTCCAAACACCATTATATTGGGCGACTTCAACTACCCAAACATAGACTGGGAGCATTACTCTAGCTCCAACACCCTAGCCCAAAGGTTCCTAGAATTTATAAACTCAAATGCTATGGAACAACTTGTTACCACTCCCACAAGAGGGGAAAACATACTGGACCTGATCATCACCAACATGGGGACTCTATGCTCCAGACCAGAAGTGTATCCCTCACTGGTAATATCAGACCATAAACTGATCTCACTGGATATTCACATCCCGACCCCACCCCTGCCCAGAAAACCACAGTGAAAAACTTCTCTAAAGCAAATTTCACACTCCTCAAAACCGAGGTGGAATCCTTCAAAGCCCCCGGGCCTGTGGAAAATACGGCCCAGACCGCAGAATCCTTTATAAACACATTCTATGAACACCTTCAGGAATGCATGGATCATGTGATCCCAAATAAAACCAAGACCCAATCCTCCAAAGGCAGACGTCCTGTCTGGTGGACCCCAGCCATAAACAAACTATACAATAGAAGGAGGAAGCTACTAAATGATAGAGCAAAATCCCAAAAAGGGAAGGCATCACTGATCAGTATTAGCAAAAAACTACGGGCACTCATAAAATTGTCTAACGCCAGCTTCGAGAGAAAAATTGCACAGGACACTAAGGATAATCACAAGGCTTTCTTTAGTTATGTTAGGAACCTGGGTAGTAATTCCCAGATATGCTCAGAATTAGTCCAAAATGACAAAAAATACACTGAACCCACAGACATTGCCAACATCCTAGCTGACAGGTTCAGCGCAAACTCCACCTCCCCCTCCCCACCAAAAGGGCAAATATCTATCCCAGCAGAGTGCTGCCCCCCTGACATCTCAGATGCTCAAGTAAGAGCCACCCTCTCCAAAGCAAAAAACACAGCATCAATGGGACCAGACGGTGTCCCGGGCAGTGTCCTACATGAACTCCAAGAAGAGCTAAACCCAAACATAAAACTACTGTTCAATCTCAGCCTTACTACAGGATATGTGCCCAAAGAGTGGTGTACAGCAACAGTGGTCCCTCTCCATAAAGGTGGTGCCTCAACGGATCCTGGAAACTATCGCCCCATAAGCCTGACTAGCTTGGTCTGCAAAGCTATAGAAAGGATCATCATGGACCTCATAAATAAAGATATTGGGGACCTGCAGACACTGGATCCTACCCAGTTCAGCTTTGTTAAGAGCAGACCCTGCCTCTTAAACCTGGTTGATTTCTTTGAAACAGTCACCAAGGCCATTGACGAGGGGAAGGTGGTCCACACAGCCTACCTGGACCTCATAAAAGCCTTCGATACAATACCCCACTTGGGCATTATAGATAAGCTCACCAGCTTAAATATAAACCCCTATGTCACTAGATGGATTGCAAACTGGCTCAAGGACAGAACCCACATGGTTAGAATTGCTGGAGCCATGTCAGACTCCAAACCAGTTACAAGTGGTGTCCCACAAGGCTCAGTCCTGGGACCTCTCTTGTTCGGTATATATTTCTCGGAGGTACAGGCCAACACGGAAGGACTGTGGCTGACCAAGTTCGCAGATGACTGCAAACTGTGCGCCATAATCGACTCTCCAGCCGACACAAGCATCCTCCAAAAGGGCCTCATAGAAACAGACAACTGGTGCCAGAGCCATGGCCTCAAGCTAAATGCCAAAATGTGTATAGTCATCCCCTTTGGCAAAAACAAAGTGCCCACAAATTACCACATAGGTGGCAATCCATTAAGTACAGAAGAAGTAATTAGGGACCTGGGGACCCAAGTTGATAGCAATCTCTCATTTGACAACCACGTGGCCAAAGTGGTTAGAAAAACATTTTATATAGCCCACCTAATCATGAAGGGATTCACATCTAGATCAGGGGAGGTCATCATGCCTCTTTACTAATCTCTCATCAGGCCCATAATTGAGTACAATGCCCCTTTTGGGATGTACCTTACCCGACACCTGCAGCAACTGGAAAGACCCCAAAAGTACCTCACCAAGAGGATCAAAGGGCTCAAACAGATGCCATATGCTGCCCGGTTAAAGAAACGCCAGCTCTACTCAGTGGCATACCGCCTGTTCAGAGGCGATCTGTGTCTGACGTATAAAGCCATGTCCAACCCGGAATTAATGGACATGCTGCACCTCAGAAAATCCAAATCCCATTGAGCTACGCGCTCGAGAGACTTGAACCTCAGCACTGAAATAAATAGGACATGCTGGAGGGAGAGATTCATAACCCAGAGGCTCCCTTCACTCTGGAATAAAATCCCAGTCCAGGTTAGGGAGAGTCCCTCATTGACTCTCTTCAAGAGGAATCTTGATGAGTGGATGGGAGATCATAGGTTTACCCCGGGTATCACTTCTGTGTCACTGTTAGACAGAGGCACAGTATACTAACCTTGAAAAAGGGCATAGCAAAATAAATTTAAAATGGGTGGCGAAAGCCAAACACATTCTGGCTAGGCTTATAAATGCCCTAGGGCAGATAGCCTAGTATGAACCTATGAACCTATGAACCTATTCATATTCTTAAAGAGTCATCATGCTGTTTGACTAGAAATATTTAAAAATAATATGCATCTTACTGAAAGTCCTTAAAAATCGATCTTGTTCGATAGACAATTTAAAATGTATATATATGATTGATTGCATAAGTACAAATTATAAAAAAAAAATTCATATATACATATATAAATAAATACAAAGGAAAATGAAAGTTCAGAGCATAAAAAAGTAAAATATAAAATATAGAATATAATAATTAAAAACAGAGAACAATATGCATATGGTTGAATAAAGTATGAATATAAAAATCATCAGGGACCTTTAGTTGTAAACCCACTCCATAAGGATAAATAAATAAATATATATATATATATATATATATATATATATATATATATATATATATATATATATATAGATAGATAGATATATAAACCTTTTTGGTATGTATAAAATGTATAAAAATGCTGTAATGTATAGTAACTGTAGCCTGGCAGCTCTAAGTTCCAATACTGGTGCTATAGAAATATTATCATTTAATCTATGGTTATTAGCAGCATCCAGCACTAGCTGCCAGTATCATTCTCTATATTCTGGTCTTGTTTCTCAGGGACCACCCTTAAGGTTTCTGTCTACTCCTTCTATCACAGGAAAACAAGCACTCACTATTCTTACATTCCAATTTCTGTTTAAACAAAGTGTTTGCATCCTTTTCTCTTCTAATATCATATGTATGCTCATAAATTCGTTTTCTTAGCATGCGTTCTGTTTTCCCTATATCAAAACTAGGGCATTTATTACATACAGCAATGGATATATAGCATTTATTACATAGAGCAATGGATACTAGTCCTGTGCTGCTGCAGTTGAAATGTTGTTAGTTACTAATGATCTTATTCCTGCAACTAATATACACTTGGTCCTTGTTTATTAGATTTAGTTTAATAGATATCAATCAGTAAAATGGAAAAAGGCCACCTTCTCTTTCTTTGTTACCCCAAGTGGAGTTCCTCAAGGTTTTATACTTGCTCCTCTCCTCTTTAATATATTCATTAATGACTTCCGTAATTCTATCCCTTTCTCAAATATCATCCAATATGCAGATGATTCAACTATTATCTGTTCTGCCACATCCCTCCCTATGCTGCAAAAGCTTACACAAGATGCATTCTCAATCACGGAACAATGGATGAAAAAAAAATCACCTAGCACTAAATGCCTCTAAAACCAAATTAATGGTATTCACTCCCTCTAAAGTCACCTCTATCAATACAAACACATTTTGTATCAATAGTCAGAACAACACATCTCTGGAATTCATGTCTGAGAGTAAATTACTTGGGGTCCAAATTGATAGTAAGCTTAAATTCAACTCCCACCTACAACTAAATATAAAAAAAACTCATCAAAAATTAGGCATGCTCTACCGACAAAATTGTTACCTCACACCCTCTACTAAAATCACTCTCTCTACCTCATTTTAATCCCCTCCCTTCTCTACAAAGCCCCACTCTTAACTAACCTACAATCTTCCCTTAAAACACAACTTTCCTCATGTTACAACAAAATTGACAAATTCCCTACTAGCCACAAATCATCTAGCCACCACCGTTCTTCTCTCCACAAACTAAAATGGCTAGAACTATCCAATCATCTCACCTATACTCAACTGACTCTTGCACATAAACTCATTTTCAATCCCCTACTGTGTCCATCCCTTTCCCCTACCTTTAAAATGCACCTACCCAACAGAGTACTAAGATCTAACAACCAAAACCTAATAGAATTGCACAAACCAACCCGTCCCTCTGGTAAAAATCTCCTATCCTATGGTCTAGCACGTCTCTGGAACTCCCTACCTCCATCCATTCGTACCACCTCTAACCACTTCACATTCAAAAAATCTCTTCACTCTCACCTACTATCCCAGTGGGAATGCTCCTGCTCTCATCCATCATAATATACACTGGCAACCTCTTTTTCCCCTCCTTTCCGCTAACTTCCTTTACTGCCTCTCCTAACTCCTACATTCTCTGCTTGTTCTACTAAACCTTTTACAAAACTGTATTATAATATGTCATACTTTCATACTTCCTAAGAGTTTAGGACCTCTCAGTACATATACAGAAATGTTTTCTTTTCCAATATGTATCTTCTGTAACATTCATCACCTGTCTGTACTACTGTAACATTATGCTCTAAGCTGTATCACTCATAAATATTGTAATATAACCTAAAATCTATTTGTAACCTTGCTTGAGCTATACTACTTGAAATGTCATGCTCTAAGCTGTATCACTTGTAAATATTGTAATCTAATGTAAAACCTATTGTAACCTTGTTACTGGAGCTTTTCTCCCCAGGACTCCATTGAAAACGGGTTCATCTTGGCCCAATGGACTATCCTGGTAAACCAACTGCAAATAAATAAATAAAGTAAAATATTAAATATTTACATTGTGCATGGACACACATTTAAAGGTGTCTAATTTTTCTCTGTTCTGATTCAATGGATACTTTTTATTTTCAAATATATCTTTCATATTTTTTCTTTCCTATAAACAAAATTCATTGGTCTAGTGAATTCCCTGGAAAAGCTGAAAATTTCAAAATCATATTCCAGTTATAACTTATATTTTTAATTCTGTAAGCATCTGAGGTGACCCTCATTATAAAAACATCTCCATAATCCCTATTTCCCCATTACCCTGTTAATCCACATTCTGCTTATTAATCTCTATTTGTGAATTATCAGAAATACCTTTACCTAAAATAGGTGCAAATGTTTTACTTCCTCTTGTGACCCCCAGTAAGTCATTAATAAAACATTCAGGGTGCATTCTCTCAATGAACATATTTTTGACCTTATCAACCTCATCTTTAAAATCATCCTCTTCTGAAAGAATAAGTGCTATTCTTATAAAATGATCTTTAACTATACTTCTGTTTTGTTTTATGGGATGCTCAGTTATAAAGTGTAGATAAGAGTTAGAAAAGGTCTCTTTTCTATATATCGCAGATTTCAATTTCTTATCATGTTCATCCTTATATATTGTAACATCTAAAAATTAATTCTATCATAAGAAATAGTGTGTGTAAATTCTAGAATGTAGTAGTGTTTTCTATATAACCTAAAAACTTATTTAAAACAACTTGTTTAGAAAATACATATATCATCTACATGACAATGAATGGGACTGATTTTTGTACACAAAAGGATATGTCATTAATTTAATTTACTATATATTAATGCTTATGGGGTAGAAATTAATATTTATTCTGAAGAAGTCCTATTGTATTAGAACGAAAATGCCATGTGTTGGTTTTGCGTTAAAGAAAAGTTTTTGTTTTACTATGTTGGTGGATGGACCTGATTTATTAGAGGTACTGGAGAAGAGTGTTTTGACTTCATGTGCAACCTTTCTTGTTGGTTTGGTGCTTGGTGAATTTGTGGTTGCACAAGGCTACTGCTGCTATTTTTAGTTTTACAGATGAAAGGGAAACAACCCCTATGAACTATTGATACAGATGGAATTAAAATGTGTCCATAGTTATTTCTGACAAACCTGTAATGTCTGTAGTGTGTTTATGGAAACTGATGACATATGAGGACTTCTTTAAGTTGTGTGTTTACTAATTTGCAGATACTCTCTGATGCTTAGTATTAAAGTACTAGTTAATACATTCAGTTTGACAGAGGCAGCATGAGGATGGCTTGGAATGTACACTGTCTATTGTGCTGATATGTAGCCAAGACCACATATTAGTTCATTTTAACATGCTGATTGTTTTCTTCACTGTTTCCATATAACTTCCATTATGTGTGTTGCTTACTATATAATGACAGTAATATCTGTTGTGATGCATGCTACTGATTGAGGTTATATTTGGCATGCATCTGACATTTTTGAAGTACACATGCTCTTTCTGTTTGGATGTGCACACAGCTGTGGCCACACCATTACTCTAGTACTGCTTTTGTGGCACATTGGTTATGTGTTTGCCCCTTATTTGATGTAATATCCATTGGCATGGGTTCAAATACCACCTATGCACTTATGACCTGTACTAGATGGGTAGATGTAATGATGATTTACTCCATATGGATTAAATATCCAGACATGTTTTCCATTTTCATTCCAATTATCTGTACATAACAGTATTATACAAGGTGTTATTCATGAGCCAGGTTGTTTTGCTTTGCAAATGAGAGGATAGCAAGTCAACTGACATACGCTTTTAATATTATCATGTCAATATGTGAGCCCCTATATGAAGTCTAATGTACATATCACCCTGTCTTCCACATGTTAATCAGAACTAGCAGAAACAATTTCTCACAAAGACAGAAGGAAATTGCAATCTGAGCTCCAGCATGGCCTCAGCCTTTTTGAATAAATGGGCAATACTGTCTGGAGGAATCAAATGTGGACAGACCTTACAAACATGATCAAATGCTGTGGGTGGTCACATTCAATCCAGGGATGCCTGTGGGCGAGATTGCTCTGACATGATCCTCCATGCAGCCTACAGACTCTTCCTCTATGAATGGGTGAGGAATGCCACTGAAGGTGGGCCACTTTCCCTCCCAGGATGAGATAACAGTGTTCCTGGTCTCATATCAGAAACACCTCTTCAAATCCTCAGATACCCAGGGAAGTAATTCCAGGATATACAGGTGTATCTTACCTTCCCAAACACTGCAGCATACACCATTTGTCATTAAAAAACATTAATTCACAACTATTACTGCATTGTTATATTTGTGTCCCAGCTACAGAAGTACACCGTGTATATGGAAACATACCTGATGTGTATACACAATGTAAGTGTTACAGTCTGTTATCTTACCAACACAGTACTTACACAACACTCTCAGCAATGTGTGATATGTTTTTTTTTTTCAATTGCATAGCAGCAATACATGTCATATAATGTCTCCATATACTATTAGTGTGATCCATAATTTTCTATGCCTCTACCTCCAGTCATGACTATGGAGCATACCCACATGTTGATGTCCATGTGCCTTGTTATACTACAGGATCCATATTAGGACAGATGGTACATTCACCCCAAAGGGAGGATATACTGGTAAGGCATTGCATCTGTTTGCCACATTTCACTATTGATAATCACATCTGTGCACTTCTTGACTACTGCCATCTTGTTTACCTGCCTAGGACACATGCAATCTGCATACCATCCTTATCCATCTGATATCTTATTTCCTGTGCGTTATACCTCTGTTTGAATTCGTGTTTATATTACGCTGTCGAAAACTCAAACTGTCGACAGCATAATAATCGACATGAAAATGTCGAAACCCCCGAACATTGAACACACACATAAAAAAAAAAAAAAACCACCCAAACACAACACAAATTGCTCTATGCAGGGGGCAAGCCCCCCTGCACTCCCACACCCCCTGCTACTTAAATATACCAACTCTAAGATGGCACTACATTGCAGTAAATGAAAATCTCCCCTTACGGAGATTTCCGTTTACACATGCGATGACTTTCGCTTTTGACATTTTGGTGCCGACAATATCAGCTTTTATATTGTCGGCCTTTGACAGGGTGAAGTAGACCCTTGAATTCTACATGATGCCTGGCATTTGCTTAATGATGATATCTAATGTCTATCGTTTCACATGGCAGTAGTATTTCTACCCTCACCTCCAGAGGTGGAGTCACAAAAGGCCACTGAACTGGTTTCATTGTCCAGCCTAGAAGAGGACAGTCATGTGGATCATGGTGTAGCCACTGAAATGGAGGATACTGTTGCCGGACATTTTGATAATGTGGGGTCATCAAATGATGCACATGATGATTACCATGACCAACTGTCCCGTGCAAAGTCTGATAATGATGGTGACTCTTCCCCATTATGGACCAATACAGCCCATTAAACTTCAAGTGAGAGTGTAGCTGATATGCATGGTTATGTGTCAGAGGCTGTCTACCTACTATTACAGGCACATGAACATGTACAGTGACATCATGAATCTAATCTGCATGCATTTGTGTATGTAACTAATTATATAGCACACCAGCTATGTGTATTACATGAAAGTCAGGAGCACAGACATGGAGATATCATTGCAGCAATGGCTGTACAGCATGAAAATGTGTCTTATTTGTAACACAAACTGTTGAAAGCCTTGTTACAGTGGTGCTAAAACAGTGCCATAGTACTAACTGGGAGTTATGTGCTCTAACTATACTAATCAGAAGACCTTAAGTGGGGAGAAGCAGACCACCCCATTAGACCCATAAAATGTTTGTGCAGCAATGTGCACATGCATCTGCTGCTGCTGTTCACTCAATTGTGAGCCAAGCAGTCATGTCCAGACTGTCAGATTGCAGTCATGCTCCTACCAACATTATGTCCTTGAATGTTAGTGTCACCACATCCAGCTCCCTGGTACAGCACCATGGGCCAAGTGTTTCCTGACATGGCAGGGGCAGCCAGAACTTAAGTGTGAGCTGTCAGTGTGGGCAACCTAGACTGCATCAGAGTAACACTGATAGCTGAACTTATTGCCCTGCTGTGTCATTTGACGATGTGGCAATGTTGAAAGCTGTGCTGACCACTGACTAATCTGTCTGTAGGTAATTTTATAAATGCCTGATGCCATAGGGTTTTTCTGATGATTTATCTGACCTAGCTGACTTGCTTCAACTTGTGATATTTGGTACCTCTTTCTTATTGGTATATGTTAGTTCAGATACTGACAACAGTAATGCTATGCAAGATGTCATACTTTCATGTTTACATCACTTGCTAGTGGACATATAACTGATATTTACATGGTTAACATAATGTCATCTTTGTTATCCAGAACTGATTACTATATTACACATTTCCTTGTTGTCTGCCATTCCTGCATGCACATGTATGCCTCTGTATGCATATCCATGTCACTAATCACAGTTTAATATTGCACTGCACATACCTTGCCCTCAGCGCTCACTGCATTTCTGTGTACCTGTTTCCATTTTCAAGCCTCATGCAGATATGTTGTCCCTATGTGTGTCTACCCATAGCTCACTGATTTTATATATATATATATATATATATATATATATATATATATATATATATATATACACACACACACACACACACACACACACACACACACACACACACATATATTTATATACATATATATATATATATATATATATATATATATATATACCTGCATACACACACAAACACCTATGTTGCTGTATCCCAACACTGATGCATCTTCCATGCATGTTGTGGTGTCACTGTCATTGATGCTCTGCATGTTTCCATGTGTTATCACCTGAAACTGAGCCATGTTGCAGCAATAACCTGTGCATTGTAGCATTGCTTTCTGTGTGATGTTCCATATCTGGCAAAGAATGTGATTCTTTTTTGTGTGCATTTTTTTTTGCTCAGTCCTTGAGATGTTTGTAATTACTCATGCTGCTGTAATAGTTTTGCTGTGTTGTACCACACTGTTGCTCATCAAATAACATTATGTGTGATGCATCAATGTTAGTATAAGGCCTCTGTTTCTGGGTCTGTTTTTGATGATACATTCCCATATACTTCATGTGCCCAAGTGCCTTGAGTTAGTGGCTGTTTTTGAGGTGCCATTCCATGTCATATCCTACCTGTCCAATGACACTTCTGTTGTACATACCTCTTGCATACCACACATTTGCTTGCGTGGTCCTCTGATGTACCTTGCAGAGAATCTTTCTGCACTGACGTTTCCTCTGAGTGATGTGTGTATGCTCTTATTGGTATACTTTATACTACTGTTGTGCATGATATTCATTGTGGACAACTAATGATTTCTTTTCATTAGTCTTGTTCTGCACTGATGTTGTGGGGCA
>NC_056729.1:1173705543-1173740543 GCF_019279795.1 Protopterus annectens | reverse complement strand
CAGATACAGATATATATATATATATATATATATATATATATATATATATATATATATATATATATATATATATATATATATATATATATATATAAATATATATATATATATATATATATATATATATATATATATATATATATATATATATATATATATATATATATATATATATATGTGTGTGTTTGTGTATACATGTGACTACATATGCACACGCAGATATATGTACAGCAAGATACATATGTAGAAGGTGCAGACAATATGGAACAGCCACTATGCCTACAGTTAACAACTGGACACTGTATGGGCCACCCATACAAATGTCAGTCATTGCCTACAACATATACCCATGGAGAGGTCATAGGAAAGACACCACAGACAGGTTTGCAGAAATGGGAAACCTTTCATTGTGTACTATAACAGTTCTATATGCCATGTCATATAGCTGTTCAGACACTGACAACCATATAAACAGAGTACTGCAACTGTGAAACAGTTACACTAATACAGTAGTATGGAAAGGTTCACAGCTGTTGCTGTCCAGGTGAAGCCCTTCAAATTGTACAATAGTGAACACAGACTTGGCCACAGGATACCAAACAATCAACAGTATGTACTGCAGGTGTGTAGTTCAGCAGCCTCTATCTACACTCTGTACAAACTCAGTAGATGGTAAAGTCGTTATGTGATCACATGGGTTGTCACTGTTACATAAGGCATAACTGATACCATACAAACAAGATGGACCTGGAAACAATGAAAACGGACTCAACGTAATAGGCACTGTTTTATTGTAAGCGCTTTCGGCTCAGTCACTACTAAGCCTTCTTCAGACAAACAGTGAAAACAGTAACAATAGGAATTTAAATACATTACCTAATTAGATAGTAATTATTAATTAAAAGGGAAATGCTCACCATATAGAACATTTCACATGAAAAACATTTATAAATCAAAAATCAAAAATCAAAAATAAGCACAGAAACCTCACTACTCTAAAAATATTCATATGTATAGCAGACCAACCTGATATTGCCCATAAATAATGTTAATGTGCTTCTTGGTCGTGTAGAAGCACTGTCGCAGAAGGTAGAAGCATCGTGTAGCGCTGGTAATTTTAAACCTCTTTACCAGCCTAGCACGCTACAAAATTCAGAAAGCCGAGATTGCGGAAATACAACAGTTGAAATGCGTACACCAGCATGTTTGGCTGACCGTGATGCACCTTCTCCACCCTCATCACACCAAAGTAGCGGTTCTGCCGTTCCTGCTCAACTGAGACAAACAGAAGCTGAAAGGTCTCAGTTTATCCAGCAAGTACAACAAACCGGCGATTCTGCCCGTTCGATCCAACCAGGGCAGAGACAAGCTAGAGGGCTACATTTTTCAAGCGGAACCGTTAATAATAACAGACCACCACTGCCCGATATGGATTTATCTTTTGCTGACGTTGTCGCTCACAATAACGGATCCTCTGGTCCTACTCAACCAGGACAAGGTAATTCCAGTAATTTTAACTCTAATAATAGACAATGCAACAATAATGTGGCTGAATTAAGAAATACCAATGAGCTGGATATCCCCTCAATGACATCCTTTTTTAGCAATGGGGATTTTTTCACAGATTCTGCTTCCAGCAGTTTGGGCCACCAAGTGCCTAATTCACAATTAAATAGTTCATTAATGAAAGCCATCGAGGAATTTGACACTAAAATGTTTAAGTGTAGGAAACTCCAACTTGAAGTTTCCTACCTTAATGAATGTATTAATAAAAAAGTCATACCTAAGGGTCTCCGGCAATGGAGATACCCAGCAGGCTTGGTGGCTGGATCTACATTTCATGCTGAACTATTGGAATTATTCGACAGACAAGCTGTTGAATTTTTAAAGGCACTTATCAATTTTTATGATTTGGAAATCTTAAGGTATAAGAGTGAGTTGGAGACCTTAGACCAAATCATAAAAACTCACGTTGATTTTTTAAGGTACAAATTTGAGTACTGTCATATTTACACTAGTATTGATACTGCAATGGACAAGTTTTTGAGTACCAAGAAACGTAAGTTACAGAGAGACATTACAGCATACGCTAACAATGAAGCGTACCCTGACCCCCCACCAATAAGGTCAGATAACATGAACAATCAAAGTTTTTCTGTTGTACAAGATGACCAACATTCACTTAATAATAATAACAACATTGCCTCGACTTCATTTGCTGATGAGCCAACTCAAGGTGAACCATTGCGTCGTAGTGAAAGGCTCATTAACCAACAAAATAATAATAGTAACAATAACAATAATAAGAACATTGCTGGTAAGGGGAACCAGCCCAACCAGGGTTTTCACTCCATGAAAAGCACGCGGTCCAACAACAACAGGAAGAAGAGTACCAACTCTTCGATAACGAGGAACACCAGGAGGCAACCCAAGAGATAGACGTTATGCCTGTTAATACATCACCTTCTTTAAACGTTTCTGTTTCAACAGAAGGTGATTTTAAAGTGTTTAATTTTTCTTCGTTAATAATTAATGAACACATGGCCAACCTTTTATCTAAAGGTTTGTCCTTTGTGCCGGACAGAACAATTGACATTGCAGAGACTATTATCGATTTAAAGCTTTTTACACGCAAGCTTAATTTAAATATCTTGATGGGTAATAATTCTACCATCACTAATATTTTGAAAGTCTCTAGTCAATTCAATCCTCCACTCCATTCTGATTTATGTATTTTTGAAAAAATGTGTGAGTTAGATATGCGAAACATTCATAGCTTTCATAAGAATAGTTATAGAATGAATTTCACTGAGGAGGAATTAGACCTTATTACATTAATTAAGAACTGTGATGTTAGGGTTATGAAACCCGATAAGGGGGGTGGCCTTGTATTCATGGACCAACAAGCGTACAATGAGAGAATAGAAAAACATCTTAACACACAAGCATATAGTCAAGTATCTCGAAATGAAGTTAATGTGGCATATAAGAATATCAAACAATGTATTGATGATTTATTCATAGAATCTTCTATTGATATCAATCAATATGAATATCTATCTATGGCTGCACCAATTATTCCTGCAATTTTTGGTGCTCCAAAAATCCACAAATCATTAGTAGAACCGCCATTTCGAATAATTGTAGACGGACGTGGTTCGATAACTTATGGTTGTGCCAAATTCATTGATAATATACTCAAACCATTCTTGACCAAAGAGCCTCAGATTTGCAAAGACTCGTGGTCTTTTTTGGAGAGCATTAACAAATTAACATATAATGAAAATTGCACATTTCTAACTATAGATGTCAAAGATCTATACACAGTTATCCCACATGATCTGGGTATCGAATGGGTTTCCGAATTTTTAGTTTCCAATAAGGCAGACCATAATGACATCTACCTGGTAACCTCTTTATTGGACCTTATATTGACTAATAATTTCATGACATTTAATAATAAATTTTTTCTACAAAAATCAGGGGTAGCCATGGGTTCCCCTTGTGGTGGCAGTTTTGCCAATATGGTAATGGCCCATTGGGAACATACCTGTTTGTTTGTGAACCCATTGTTTGTAAATAATGTCTCTTGGTACACTAGGTACCAAGATGATATGTTTTGTGTATGGAAGGGAGACCCAGGTGACATTTCTTTATTTATAGAATCAATTTCAAAATCTACTTCTTTTTTGGAATTCACTCATGAAGTAGGAGTTGTTTCCATTAACTTTTTGGACGTCTTATTGATTAATGATAAGGTGGAACATTGTTTCAAGAGCAAAATATTTAGAAAACCTACTTACTCAAACAGTTTTTTACATTTTTCTAGTTGTCACCCAATTCATCAGAAGCGGGCTGTCATTAAGGGACAAATGGTCAGGGCAGCTCGTATGATTTCTGACAACTTGGATTTTGAATGTGAATGTGAGTTATTGCAAAGTATGTTTTTGAATAGAGGTTATCCAGGTCATCTAATCAGAACTATTAGATCGGAAGTTGAGCAAAAACGACTGTCTGGGCATTTTAAACCCTTATTAACGGTCAAAGTAGGGCTAGGTTTGAATTCTGAGGCATCTCTCAATAATGTGTCTAATGAATTTGTAACTTTAGATAGTTTTAATAACAGTTCATATCAAACAAGTTTTTTTATTTACTTATTCATTGGACCATAAAATTATAAAAGATATTTTGTATAAGAATTGGTCAGTAATTAAAAATAATGAGTTTTTGCTGAAGACCTTAGGGCATAGACCAAAAATAACCTATAAGAGGGGTCCCAACTTAAAAAATATTCTTGAAAAAAAGCGTAACGTTTGCCTGACTCATTCTAACATTAGAGGGATGTTCAAGTGTGGTTGTTGCCAGCAATGTAAACATATGTTGCTTGGTCAAGCTTGTTTTATTAGGGATAAAAGATATGTGCTCAATTCCAAATACAATTGTGAAAGCAAAATTGTTGTTTATGCAGCCTTATGTCAACAATGTAATGGGTTTTATATAGGGAAAACAGAGAGAAAATTTAGACAGAGGGTGTACGAACACATTTATGCTATTAATAAATTGGACCCTAATAATGCTTTAGCCAAGCACATTATACAGCATCCAACTCATTCATTTAGGTTCATTATTTTGCAACAAAGAACCTTGGATATTAGAGGGGGCCCTTGGCAACTGAAACTTGAGTTGGATGAATTAAAATGGCAAATATTAACCAATGCACAGTCCTATCCGGGCTTAAACGAAACGTTGTCCATTAAGTGTATTTTAAAATTATTGTCATTAAATAGGTAGAATAAATAATATTAACCTATTTTTATTCATATTTATATTTTAGCTAGTTTAAATTAAACGCATATATATATATATGTAACATTTTGTTACCTATACATATATATATATATATTTTATAAAGCATATATAGTCTTGAAATAGCAATGAGTGTTGATATAAGTATTTATACATTCTCATTTATGCTATATGGAATTACGTTTACTGTATTTGTGATTATTTATGGGCAAAATCAGGTTGGTCTGCTATACATATGAATATTTTTAGAGTAGTGAGGTTTCTGTGCTTATTTTTGATTTTTGATTTTTGATTTATAAATGTTTTTCATGTGAAATGTTCTATATGGTGAGCATTTCCCTTTTAATTAATAATTACTATCTAATTAGGTAATGTATTTAAATTCCTATTGTTACTGTTTTCACTGTTTGTCTGAAGAAGGCTTAGTAGTGACTGAGCCGAAAGCGCTTACAATAAAACAGTGCCTATTACGTTGAGTCCATTCTCATTGTTTCCAGGTCCATCTTGTTTGTATTTTCACCAGTTTTTATATTCTTGCCATTTGTTTTCATAACTGATACCATCACGAGCACACCGACACACAGAACAGTCTGTATGGCATGAGGCAGTAGGCTTGCAGTACCCCAATTCATGTAAGTAATGTAAATATAGGTGAAGTATATGGTACTGTACATCCAGATACCTTAAAAGGCTGAAAAGGATAACAAAGAAGATATATGCAACTGAAACAGCACAGCAATAGTGCAGTGGTCAGAGCATCCGCCTAATCAGCAGACATTCCCGGTTTGAGTCCCACTGCAGCACATACCATTTTCCCTGTGAAATCTGTATATGAACATTTCTTTACATTTTTTTACTGTATAACCTACTAAATAACATTTAAATGTGAACTGGAGTACTGCATTAAATGCATATGCGAAGTGTCAGTGTCATAATGAATAAGGTACTAGTAAGCAGGTTTAAGCACAAATAAGCAGTAGTAAGCATATATAAGCACTAGTAAGCGTGTTTAAGTGCATTTGCATGGGGGTAAGCATTGCCTACACAGATTAAGCAAAGTAGAAGCTAAGTGAATGTAAGAAACTGTAACCAGAAGTTAGCATTGCTTAGCTATGCGCAAACCTGTGCACACCCGCTTACAACTGCTTTAAAGTGCCTTAGTCACTCTGTAACCAATGGGCCATATTCTGCCCAGCAAAGAAATAAACAGCTCTTGCTAGGCTCAGACCAGGAACCCTGCACACCCTAGACAGGGTGATTTACCATTAAGCCATGAAAGATACAAAGAAAGCTCATGTTTTCAGAAACATATCATCCAGTCCTGTCATGCAACAGTACAGAGAATGTATACAAACGCCTAGACGTCTGTGTGTGTAACTATATTAATATCTAAACAGATACAACATATCTATATATATATATATATATATATATATATATATATATATATATATATATATTTATATATATATATATATATATATATATATATATACACACACTATATATATATATATATATATATATATATATATATATATATATATACATACATATATATATATAAATATATATATATATATATATATATATATATGTATATCATCGACACTTCATAACATCGACGCTTCAGGTAGCGATCTTCCCCTTACAGGACCCATGGTAGCACTCATTTCTCTGTTACAACGTGTAAGGTTTACGTGATTCTTTACAATTCACCCTGACAGCGTTGTCCTTACCTTCGTAATAGAGAAACGAGTGCTACCATGGGTCCTGTAAGGGGGAAGATCACTTACCTGAAACGTCGATGTTATGAAGTGTCGATGATTTGGCGTCGAAGATGTGAGTGTCGATGTTCTGACCTGTCGGTGAACTGATAGGAACCCATGTATATATATATATATATATATATATATATATATATATATATATATATATATATATATATATATATATATATATATATATATATATATATATATATATATATATATATATATATATATATATATATATATATATATATATATTTCTAACAATATATACATATATATCAACATATATACACATATACACATGCATATCCCTAAATTGACACATATATGTATCTACACCCACGATATATGTACAGCAAGATACATATGTAGAAGGTGCACACAATATGGAACAACCACTATGCCTACAGTTAACAACTGGACACTGTATGGGCCACCCATACAAATGTCAGTCATTGCCTACAACATATACCCATGGAGAGGTCATAGGAAAGACACCACACACAGGTTTGCAGAAATGGGAAACCTTTCATTGTGCGCTATAACAATTCTATATGCCATGTCATATAGCTGTTCAGACACTGACAACCATATAAACAGAGTACTGCAACTGTGAAACAGTTACACTATTACAGTAGTATGGAAAGGTTCACAGCTGTTGCTGCCCAGATGAAGCCCTTCAAATTGTACAATAGTGAACACAGACTTGGCCACAGGCTACCAAACAATCAACAGTATGTACTGCAGGTGTGTAGTTCAGCAGCCTCTATCTACACTCTGTACAAACTCAGTAGGTGGTAAAGTCGTTATGTGATCACATGGGTTGTAACTGTTACATAACAAGGCATAACTGACACCATCACAAGCACACCGACAAACAGAACAGTCTGTATGGCAGGAAGCAGTAGGCTTGCAGTACCCCAATTCATGTAAGTAATGTAAATATAGGTGAAGTATATGGTACTGTACAGCCAGATACCTTACGGCAGCTCACCCCTGATACCCCCACATTTTGTAACAGCCTAGGTCATTTATGGTGCTCCCCACCTAGACTAAATAATACAGGGCTATATACCACTGTTACATACACTGGCCGCTGGAGTGCATAAGGGCACACATGTATTGTGTAGGTGATGCCCACACTGTATGCGTGGGAGATACAATAGCAGTGGACTGATGGCAGCAATGGCAGTGTGATATACTCATAGCCCACTGCAGAACAACCCCCAACAGCATGACATATGTGCAAAGCTTGGTATGTAGATGGAGGACAGAGGCTGGAACACAGGCACATATGTGGAACACTGTTGCCATACACTAAGCAAGTTGCTGGTGTTACAGGATAGTCTGTAACATACCCTTAGTCAGGGAATTGAGGTTAGAAACAGAAATGGATGTAGCCATGTACTGATAGCACTCAACGCACACACTGCCAGTGTAATATCAGACACAGGACCTGTGTGGTGGATGGACAACACATGATAGGCATACCTCTGTCCAGCAAGAGGACAGGTCCACAGTAGTGAGTTATGCAGACAGACTGCATTCCAAGGTAAACTAGTATGCACACACACACATACCCTGTAACATCAGTACTATGCAAAGCATAACACAACTCTACTCACAGTCTGTCTGTAGTTCCTGATCCTCCCACAAATATGTGGCCACCATGAGTGTGCAGGTTCTCCTGTAAGAGGTATTGCTACCTGCTGTCTGTAACACTGATGCCCACACACAGGAAGGATGTCCATCACACAGGAAATGTAAAGGGACGATGCCCACATGCTGTAGGGATTTATAGTGGGTGGTTGCCATGACAGTGGTAATTGGAAGTAGTACACATGTGTAATCACATATATATATATATATATATATATATATATATATATATATATATATATATATATATATATATATATATATATATATATATATATATATCTATATATATATCTATATCTATCTATATATATATATATATATATATATATATATATATATATATATATATATATATATATGGCTATCTGGATAAGTATATGTACATATATTTCCACCATATGTACTGGACATGGAGTGCAGCCCTACCCCAGCCCCTATAGTCCCAAAGTCGTAGTGCAAGGGTATGTCATGTATGTATAGCAGGTATATTAGTAGACGATTGCTACTCTCATTGGGATTGTCTTCATAGACATGGTGTGCGTGGAAGATCACATCTACTTATAACATGTGTGCCATTGGCTACTGACAGACATCCTAAGGAAATCATTGTAAAGTACCGCTGCTAGCATGTAATGCCCCTGTGGAGTGCAGCAGAGATATTGGCCAATTTATGTGGAACTTCAGACACACCCTGTACAGTCCAGAGGTATACACATAATCCCTTTGTGCACAACATGTGTACCAGGCCTGACAATATGGATGTAGACAGCCATGTAGATGGGTATAATACATAATGACTGTTATACATTTGTCACCATAGGTTTTGCATTCACACACTCCTGTCTGGCCTGACACAGAATGACTGCTGGTACAGGGGTGCCATTGACACATACTACCCACTAGATATTGACATACATCTGTACAGCATCCCACAGCTCTGTCTGACATACATGACTGTTAAGGGAGGCCCGGCAGCAGTACATCTAGCAAGTATCTGCACATGACATCTCACTGGGTCAGTACACTAAGCTGCTAGGCATGTAACAATACACTGTGCAGGCTATAGGCAGACTGGCTCAACACTGGCCTACATCTCCTATGGGGGAATGCACATGTACCTCCATATATAGCAGGTTCAACAGGCATTTCACAGCACAGGGTAAGATATAGATGTGTGAAAGTGCATAACCACAACCAATGTGAACACAGACACAGCCACATATGGTAAGCTAGCATAATATTACAGTATATGGACTATCTGTTCTACACCATCCTCATATGTGCCACTCACAGAATGATCCTACATATACTGGGCTGCTACACAGTTTGGTCTGATGTCTGTCTGTGGTATGGGATATGTGTGTGTATGGCCCTACAAACATGTATGCCAAAATGGTACCATAAAGTGGGGCAGCAGGTAACATCAGATAGAAGGGGAACTAGAACAATGACATCTACCACAGTCTGTGCACAGGCTACAGTACATATTAACAATACATACACTGCTGACATTCACCATAAATACACAGACCTCAGTACTGTACAAACATTCACAGAAAGTCCAGGTTATGTCATGAAATATAACCCCTACTGTACATAACATGTGCAGCAGTCTGATATATCACTGGCTTGTTATCAGATATGATGACACTAATTATGGTGTACAGCACATATGCACCACTTCATGCACGACACATGTACAAAGGTTGACAGAGGTGTGGCTGACAGCACATACACAGGGCCAATATAGACATGTTGCTGTGATAACCTCATACATTTACCATTGTAACGGGGTTTGTTGCAACATATGTCCTATGAGGGATATGAAATCAGCAACTGTCACAGTCTTCACCATCTACAGACTGCAATCCTCACACTACCTTCTGCATCCCACAGATAGATGCTCCATGGTTAACACATGAAACCAAAGGCACAACACTACCCAGTCTGTGGATGACCCTGCAGATGGGGATTCCTCATATACATTGAACTGACATGGCAGGTATTGTGACATGCACAACAGCCATATCCAGACAAACACTGTTAAAACAACATTACTCCAAATGCAGTATAGCAGCACTTACAGTCTGTAGTCAGGTCAGGCACATCCCCCTCCTGTTTGCTGCCCTCTTTACACAGTGTATGTTGTTAGCTGTACATCCCCAATCCATCTGAGATGCTGTTTGCCAAACAACAGATCTAATTCCTGCTCACAGTGAATGAAAAGGGCCAACACCACCATGATGTTCCTAGATATTGGAGTGTGTTTCCATACAATTAGCTATGGGAATGTTGCCACATTTGTTCCATATGCAATCAGCTAGGGGAGGGTTGCAATTCATGCAGAGGCCATCAGCTGATCATGAGCATCCCTTAAAATACACATGCTGCTGCCTAAGCAAAGCAGGTGTGGGTCTCCACATCCACCAGAGAGGGGGTGGGGGAGGCTGACAGAGGCAAATACATGTCAGGGAGGGGTGGGGGAGTAAAACTTAAGCATGTTTATGTCACACACCTACCAGCACAAGGTATCAAACCACTGACAACTATGTAGTGCTATCACAGTTCGATGCAGTTATTGGATGCGCCACATAGGTTACCTGCGGTGGAGCACTCAGAACAACTATGTGATGGTGAGTGACATGTTCAACAGGGATATGGTAGATATACGGTAGGTGATATACACATAACTGTTCTCATGAACAGGTGCCAACTTCAACACAGCCACACTCTCACAGGGATGCACACACATTGACACACTTGGCAGGGCCAGGAGTACAACTTATCAATAGTGGGATTGCCACAACACATCAATGTGCAGGTATCACATGCACCACACAGGTCATATAGAGGTCGCATGGTCAAAGATTATGAGGAGGTGTCAGACATCAGATGGCATGCTTCAGTATGCCCAGTGATTTTGTAGTGAGTGTGGATGTGGACATATGCACCATACAATACACACATGAACACACTGGGTGCCAGTACTGACATGCATGGGTGCATGTCTGCACGGGTGTGTGATGGTCAACTGTGCCATCAGGCTATATATAAGGGTAGGTGATGGGTATACCTTGGCATCAGGCTACATGACAATTGTCTGCATTGTGGCTCAGGGCTGTTGTTTCTGCATTTTCCCACATAAGTGTCTATTGTATCCCCCATTCAGTCACCTGGGTGGCTATTGTGTGTGGCCAATGCTGTGCATACCCTGCCATGTATGTGTTCCTTACTCAATGACATGGATGGTGTCTAGGATGTGCATACCTCCCACATGCATGTACACTGACATGTGGAACTGTACCTGGGGTGTCTGGCCCATTTTGTGAACACAGATTATCATCAGGATAGTGAATCATGAAGTGCAGTGGATTAGCAAGGAGGAAGTAAGGATAGCTATGAAGAGGATGAAGAACGGAAAGGCTGTTGGTCCAGATGAAATACCTGTGGAAGCATGAAGGTGTTTAGGTGAAATGGCAGTGGAGTTTTTAACTACTTTGTTTAATGAAATCTTGAAAAGTGAGAGGATGCCTGAGGAATGAAGAAAAAGTGTTTTGGTACCGATTTTTAAGAATAAGGGTGATGTGCAGAGCTGTAGTAACTACAGAGGGATTAAACTGATCAGTCACAGCATGAAGTTATGGGAATGAGTAGTGGAAGCTAGGTTAAGAAGGGAGGTGATGATTAGTGATCAGCAGTATGGTTTCATGCCAGGAAAGAGCACTACAGATGCGAAGTTTGCTCTGAGAGTGTTGATGGAGAAGTACAGAGAAGGTCAGAGGAGTTGCATTGTGTCTTTGTGGATTTAGAGAAAGCATATGACAGGCTGCCTAGAGAGGAGTTGTGGTATTGTATGAGGAAGTCGGGAGTGTCAGAGAAGTATGTAAGAGTGGTACAAGATGCATACAAGGATAGTGTGACAGTGGAGAGGTCTGCAGTGGGAGTGACGGATGCGTTTAAGGTGGAGGTGGGATTACAGCAAGGATCAGCTCTGAGCCCTTTCTTATTTGCAATGGTGATGGACAGGTTGACAGATGACATCAGACAGGAGTCCCCGTGGACTATGATGTTTGCAGATGACATTGTGATCTGTAGTGAGAGTAGGGAACAGGTGGAGGAGACCCTGGAGAGGTAGAGATATGCTCTAGAGAGAAGAGGAATGAAAGTCAGCAGGACTAAGACAGAATATATGTGTGTGAATGAGAGGAAGGATAGAGGAATGGTGAGGATGCAGGGAGTAGAGGTGGTGAAGGTGAATGAGTTTAAGTACTTGGGATCAACAGTTCAGAGGAATGGTGAGTGTGGAAGAGAGGTGAAGAAGAGAGTACAGGCAGGATGGAGTGGTTGGAGAAGAGTGCCAGGAGTAATTTGTGGCAGACAAGTACCAGTAAGAGTGAAAGGGAAGGTCTACAAGAGGGTAGTGAGACCAGCTATATTATTCGGGTTGGAGACAGTGGCATTGACAAAAAGGCAGGAGTCAGAGCTTGACGTGGCAGAGTTGAAGATGTTAAGATTTGCACTGGGTGTGATGAGGATGGACAGGATTAGGAATAAGTATATTAGAGGGTCAGCCCAGGTTGGAAGGTTTGGAGACAAAGCCAGAGAGGCAAGATTACATTGGTTTGGACATGTGCTGAGGAGGGATGCAGAGTATATTGGGAAAAAGATGCTAAGGATGAAGCTGCCAGGTAACAGGAAAAGAGGAAGGCTTAAGATAAGGTTTATGGATGTGGTGAGAGAGGATATGCAGGTGGTTGGTGTGACAGAGCAAAATGCAAAGGACAGGAGGAAATGGAAACAGTTGATCTGCTGTGGCGACCCCTAACGGGAGCAGCCGAAAGAAGAAGAACAAGAAGATTATTATCAGATGTGCCAGTCTTGCCCATCTGTGGCAAGTACTGGTAATGGGGAGCAGGTTTTCCCTGCACCTACATTGATAGCATGCTAACAGCATTCCCTGGTGTCAGTGGCATCTGCCCATACAGGGCATGTTTTCAGGCATGGTATGTCCGTTGTGGGTCACATGTGAAGGCACCACAGGTGGTGCAGGTGTCCATTGGGGAACATGGGGGAGGTGCACTGTCTGCATGTACATGCATATTGGACAGATGGGCAGGGTGACATGCCCTCTGTAGCCCACTGCTATCACTCCATAGTTACTATCAGTGGCCAATATGCAGTGTACTACCCACATATTGGCTGTTGCCTAGGCATGTGTGTGTATGAGACATGGGTTGAGAGTGTGCTCTGGGTAATACTGGGGTAGTGGGGTTGCTAACTGTGATTATCTGGCCCTGATGTCACATGTATGGGTATGGCTTTGCACTCCAGCCTCACAGCTATTTTAAATCTGTTATCCCAGTATGGTTGACATTGTGATATATTGTAGGGCCACCATATAAGAAATATGCAAAACCCGCTCCACCATTGGCCGCACACTCACAAACCCCTCTACACAGAGATACAAGTTACAAACACACACACCTGTCATGTGTGGGAGTAGAACCCCTACCCAACTAGCTTATTACGCTACAGCACTACACAGTTACAGTACACACCATGGACATTACTGGAGTACTCCTTTCCCAAAGGTATATTTCACAATGAATGACATCAGCAGGATTACCAAAGTAGGGCATTTCAAATGTACCGCGAGTGAGTAGCCTAAAATGCATTGCTCCCTACACAGACAGTGAGACACACACAGAACATCCACAGCTGACATATGTGGGTATAGAACCCATGACCAAGGTATATATCACACTACAGCATAGAGCTGTTATTGGACACATCACGGGGATTACTAGAGAACTTCTTCCCCAAAGGCGTATTTCACAATGAGTGACATCAGCAGGATTACCAAAGTAGGGCACTTAAATGTACTGTGGGTGACTAGTCTATAATGCATTGCTCTGTACACAGGCATTGAAACACCCACAAAACATCCAGAACTGTCATGGTTGGGGATGGAACCCTACCACAGTTCTAAATCACACTCCAGCAGTACGCAGTTACCGGACATACTACTGAGATTACTGGGCTACAGCCTTCCCAGAGGTGTGTTTCTAGATGGGTGACATCAGCAGCCTTGCCAAAGTTGAGTATATGAATTGTAAGGAGTGTGAGTACCCTAAAAAGCATTGTGCTTTACTCAGTCAGAGACAGACAGACAGGCACACACACACACAGTTCTCAAGTTGGGGGTTAGAACACCTGCCTAACTACTTTATCATACTATGACAGTACGCAGTTGCAGAACATGCAATGGAGATTACTGGGCTACAACCTTCACAGAGGTGTATTTCTAGGTGGGTGACATCAGCAACCTTGCCAAAGTTGAGTATATGACTTGTAAGAAGTGTGAGTACTCTAAAAAGCATTGTTTTCTACTCAGTCAGAGACAGAAAGACACACACACAGACACAGTTGCCAGGTCTGGGGTTAAAACACCTACCTAACTACTTTATCACACTACAGCAGTACACAGTTACAGGATGTGCTACAGAAATTACCAGGCTACAACCATCCCAGAGGTGTATTTCTAGGTGGGTGACATCAGCAGCCTTGCCAAAGTTGAGTATATGACTTGTAAGGAGTGTGAGTACTCTAAAAAGCATCATTCTTTACTCAGTTGGAGACAGACGGACACACAGACCCATGCACACATTTGCCAGGTCCAGGATGAGAACACCTACCTAACTACTTTATCACACTACAGTAGTAGGCAGTTACAGGATGCACTACGGAGATTACTGGGCTACAATCTTCCCAGATGTGTATTTCTAGGTGGGTGACATCAGCAGCCTTGCCAAAGTTGAGTATATGACTTGTAAGGAGTGTGAGTATGCTAAAAAGCATTGTTCTCTACTCAGTCAGAGACAGACGGACACACAAACACACACAGTTGCCAGGTCTAGGGTTAAAACACCGACCTAACTACGTTATCACACTACAGCAGTACGCAGTTACAGGACACGCTACAGAGATTATGAGGCTATAGCTCTCCCAAAGGTGTATTTCACATTGGATAACCTCAGCAGGCTTGTCATAGTAGGGCTATGGGGAGGGAGGTGTGTGCATGGGCCATAACCCATTCATCTAGGGGTTGACACGCCACATGCGGGCATGCACAGGGTCATATGTCACAGGTACGTGTATACAGCTACTAGATGACTACTTCCTTGTACAGTCATTTTGCACAGCTGGCATGTGCACCACATAGTCTGTAATGCTGACAGATACTGGTGCACCTCATGTGTTTGGGGCCCTTTGGCAGTGTGCTAGGTGGGACAGGCCTGGATGGCTCCTTGTCACAGTGACCCTCTTCTACACATCTATGTACATCTACCTCTGGCTTATATTAGTATGTTGTCCTGACATATATGTCTGTATTCCTATCCACTGTGTGTGCAAGGCATGAGTGGTGCATACTGACAAGTGTCTGCACTAACAACTGCAACTGCCAGGTATGTCTAGTCCACTGGTGTTTGCAGTCATGGCCTTCATGTGTTTAAGTTTGTGAGCATGCCCATTATGGCCATCTGTATTGAATTTGTGGATCGTGTCCAGGTAGTTTGTGCTGTAGTGCTGACCTTTGTGTTGTACACCAACAGGTAGCATGCTGTCTCTGCAGGGTATCCATTGATCATTTGGTTTTGGTTACTACATTTCTGCATAGCGGTGGGGGGGGGCACACCTGACTGTTTCTACATTTCTACACAGGAGTGGTGGGGCACACCTGACTGTTATTACATTACTATGTAGGATGTGGGGGGCACACCTGACTATTTCTATTACACAGGGTTGGGGGGGCACACCTGACTAGTTATTTCATTACTATGTAGGATGTGAGGGGCACATGTGACACTTGTACACATTTGCTATGATTGTACTGGCATGTCAGGTACTCCATTTCGTTCTGTATTGCTAACTATCATGCTGACTAGAGGCATACCATTGTACTACAGATTGTGCCTTTGGTTGCCCTACATATTATAGGTTCATAAGTAGGTACTAGGCTATTGGCCCTAGGACCTATATAAGCCTAGCCAAAAATGTACCCTGGTTTTGCCACCCAAAAAAATTATTTTCCTGTGCCCCTGTCGAGCAGAGCCACAGCAAGTGATCCCTGGGGTGAATTTCCTATTTCCCATCCAATCATCAAGATTTTTCTTGAAGAATGCTAATGAGGAGCTCTGTTTGACATAGATAGGTAGTCTGTTCCAGAGTATGGGAAGTCTCTGGGACAGGAATCTATCCCTTCAGCATGTTCTGTTTATTGTGGTGACAAGGTTTAGGTCACTAGAGTGTGTAGCTCAGAGGGATTGGGATTTCTTTAAGACGAGCATGTCCAACAGCTCTGGGTTAGACATAGCTTTGTATGTTAGGCAGAGATCGCCTCTGAGTAGGCGATATGCGACGGAGTAAAGCTGAAGTTTTTTGAGACGGTCTGCGTAGAGCATCTGTTTGAGGCCAGTAATCCATTTTTTTAGGTATTTCAGTGGCCTTAACAGTTGTTGTAGATGTCTTGTGAGGTACATTCCAAAAGGGGCATTGTACTCTATAATGGATCTAATGAGTGATGAGTAGAGGGGAACAATGACCTCTTTTTTTCTGGATGAGAAACCTTTTGTGATGAGGTCAGCCACATAGAAGGATTTCCTGATCACTATGGCAATGTGATTATCAAAGGAGAGACTACTGTCCACCTGTGTCCCAAGGTCTCTTATCACATTTTTGGCATTAAGTAGACTACCAGCTATGTGGTAATTCATGGGTACAGAGTTTTTATGAAAGAGGATGACAATACACTTTTTGGCATTGAGCTTCAGGCCATGGCTTTGACACCAGGCATCTGTTTCAGTGAGGACCTTTTGTAGTATGTCCACATCGTTAGGAGTTTCGATTATGGCTCCTAGTTTGCAGTCATCTGCAAACTTTGCTAGCCAAAGACCTTCTGTGTTAGCCTGTACTTCAGAGAAGTAGATACCAAATAGGAGAGGACCCAGGACTGAACCCTGTGGTACTCAACTTGTCACTGGTCTGAAGTCGGATTTGGAGTCTGCTACTTTCACAGCGTGGGTTCTGTCCGTGAGCCAGTTGGTAACCCATCTTGTGATATAGGGATTTATACCTAGTTTAGTGAGCTTATTTATAATCCCAGAGTGAGGGATGGTGTCAAAAGCCTTGGTGAGATCTAGATAAGCTGTGTGAACAACCTTACCCTCATCTATGGCTTTGGTGACTGCTTCAAAGAAGTCAATCAGGTTTAGGAGACATGATCTGCCTTTTACAAATCCGAACTGGGTAGGGTCCAGAGTTTGGAGATTACCAATGTCTTTGTTTATGAGTTCCATGATGATACATTCCATGGCCTTGCAGAACAGGCTCATCAGGCTAATGGGCGGTAGTTCCCGGGGTCCGTCGTGGCTCCCCCTTTGT
Source organism: Protopterus annectens (assembly GCF_019279795.1). Taxonomy (NCBI): domain Eukaryota; kingdom Metazoa; phylum Chordata; order Ceratodontiformes; family Protopteridae; genus Protopterus; species Protopterus annectens. Next base: position 1,173,722,859 of record NC_056729.1, on the reverse strand, counting down.
GGAGTGGGATAACTGTAGTTGTGTGCTATTCAGTGGGCACAAAGACTGAGGTGAAGCTATGATTGAACATGGTACTTAGGTAGGGTGCCAGTTCATTCTGTAGTTCATGTAGAACACAGCATGGGATATTGTCAGGTCCCATGGATGCTGTGTTCTTGGCTTTGGAGAGTGTGATTTTTACCTATGCAGCCGTGATTACAGGAACTTTGCATTCTTCCGGTATAGAGATGGGCCCTCTAGGGGGTAAGAGGGGGGTAAAATTAGCACTGAACCTATCTGCCAGGATGTTGGCAATATCAGTTGGTTCTTTATATTTAGTGCCATTGTGCTGTAACTCAGAGCAGATCTGAGTGTTGCCATTGAGATTCTTGACATAGCTATAGAATGCTTTGTGGTTGCCTTTAGAGTCAGTGGCAATTTTGTTTTCATAACTAGCTTTGGAGGATTTTATGAGGGATCTCAGCTTCTTAATGATGATGACCAGGGTGTTCCTCCAGTCATGGGATTTTACTCATTTTTGCAACAGTTTCTTTCTTCTGTTGTAGAGTTTATTTATGGCAGAGGACCACCAGATTGGCTTCCTTTTTTTGGAGGATAGCTTCTTGGTTCTGTTAGGGATAACATTATCCATGCACTCGTGTAAGTGCTTATAAAGTGCATTTGTGTAGGATTCAGCAGTCGTACCTCTATTGTCCGTCTGCATGGGTGTCATGAAGTTTGCTACTTCTGTCTTAAGAGGTGTGAAGTTGGCTTTGGAGAAGTTTTTTATGGTGGTTTCCCCTAATTGGGGGTGGGATGTGGATGTCTAGGGTGATTAGCTTGTGGTTGGATCTGACCAACAAGGAATTGACCTCTGGTGTGTAACACCAGTTGCCCATGTTGGTAATGACCAGGTCTAGGATATTGTCGCCCCTGGTGGGGGTGTGAATAAGTAGATCCAAGGCATTGGAATTTATGAATTCCAGAAAACGTTGAGCAAAAGAGTTGGTACATGAGTAGTTTTCCCAGTTAATGGTGGGGTAGTTGAAATCGCCCATTATTAGGGTGTTATGTTAGGTTGTAGCCTAATACTTTCCAGTGTATCAAGAAATGAGGAGTGGGAATCCTGGAACATGGTGGGGGGTCTGTAGCAAGCTACAATCTGGATTGGGGTCTTGCCCAGAGTTAGTTGCACTTGGATAATCTCGGATGCATTATGCTGTGCAACTAGCCTGGAGGTGTGGATATCCATAATGAATATGGACACGCCTCCACCTTTAGTGCTTTGTTCTGGGTTAGCTGGCCGAAAGGTATGGTATGAATTACAGACTGGTAATGCAGGAGTGCTCTCTGGAGCTTTGAACTAGGTCTCTGTCACTGCACAGATGTCGATGTTCTCCATTTTAAGGAGTGCCTCGAGTGAGTGCATTTTTAGGTTTAGACTTCTAGCATTGAGTAGCATTATCCTTAAATTTTGCTTGCTTGCACCTGTTATGGTGGTGAATTTGTAATTTGAATCTTGCCTAAAAACGCACTATAGGGGTGGCATTGTATGACTTCCTTCCCTTTAGAACTAACATCCCACTGCCTGCTCTGCTGTGGTGTGTCGTGTAGGTCTGAGGTGGAGGTTAACCATAGCCATCATTCTGGGGCCATGGCACAGGCTCTGTTTGGGTTTGTCTATACCTGTCCTGCTGGCTGAGACTGTTATTGGGTATGTGAACCATCCTGACTGGCATGTGTGGGCCTTATGGACACACATGTCACTCAGCCCATTTCCTGCAGTGGGTTTTGTCACCTTGTCTAGTACTGGCTACTATGGTGACTCCAGTATGTGTTAGAGATGTCATGGTGCCACTATGGGTGTCTACTGTCTGCTGCCATAACATTCGGCCACCCAATTCCCTTGCATGCTCACACCCATACCATAGCTACAGGTAACAACACATTCTACTCCATTTGGCAATTGGTAGGTTGATTGACTTACCTTGAGGGTGTGCCAGACTTGCAAATGGTGCTGGAGGGCTGCCTATGTCAGATGCACATAGTACACTCTCTATACATGGTTGAGCACAGGTAGTTTCATGTTTGGCATCCCTTTTACTGTATGTGCGAGTCAGAGAGCAGTGTCATTCCCTGGGTCCCTACTGTGTCAGTGCATGCGCTCTGTGTTGCCTCTTTGCCAAGGTCAGGGCATACTGGGCACGCCTCCTTCTGCCTACTGGGGCAGGCTCAGGTTGTTCCTCCTCCGAGTCGCTCTATGCCTGTACAGGCCTTGGCATTGGTGGGGGGCTGTGTGGCCCTGCCCCATGCTGTTCCTGCTGCAGCTGTTTCTGCAGGATCATATTGTGCAGCATAGTGCATACCATAACAATTTGGGTAGATGTAGCTGGTGAATACTACAAGGCTCCATCGGATGTGTTCAGACACTGGAACTGTGACCTGAGCATCCCAAACACATGCTCTATTATATGTCTGGCCTGTGCAGCTGCCTCATTATGGCATTGTTGTTTAGATGTGTGCGCATTTCTGATGGGTGACATCAGCCACGGCTCCAGTGTGTACCCAGCATCCCCCACTAGGTGACCGTAGGGGATGTCCACATTGGCAAATCTCTGGTACAGCTGCATCAGATGCCATATGTGTGAATTGTCATAGCTTCCAGGCAGCCAGCACACACATTCATTATAATGCCCTGGGCATCACATACAACCTGGCAGTTGATGGAAGGGATGCCCCTTCGGTTGATGTAGGCCCTACCCTGCTCACCAGGTTGTGCTTTGATGCATATGTGCGTGCAGTCTACCCCAGGGTATTCTGCTTTTTGGTGAAAGAGATGCATATTGCTGGTCAACACCTCACGTGTATTGAGGAAATATACATGCTCATTGGCATGTGCTGACAATGCATCCAGGAACTGGTGGAATACTCTGGATGCGGATGCCTGTGAGATCCCCATGATATCCCCAGTTGAGCTTTGGGAGGTACCTGTGGCTAGTATACCTAGGCCTACACATACCTTGGTAGCCACTGGGATGAGTTCCGCTCGGCCAGTTTGGTGTGTCAGGTGTGGCCGGCACAGCTCAACAATTTGATGTAGGAGGTCTCTGCCCACCCTATAGCGCTCCACTATCTCCAACTCATGTAGCCCCTGGTAGGTTACCCTGGGTCTGTACACTCTTCTCTGTCTCCTCACTGTGGGTTGTTTGGCAACATTCACATCCTCACCACCCTCAGCCTCTTGCACATGTTGTTCTATGTTGCCTGCTGCAGCCCTTCTCATTTTGTAGGTTTGTTTGTTAAAATTTCCCCACTTGTGTACACAGGTGGTGTAGAATGTGGAAAAACAAGAGGGAAAGGTGTCTGCTTAGTTTATAGTAGTGTTCTGGGCTGTGCTGGTCTGCTGTCTGTGTAATTGGTTGATTTTGATACATTTCACCTGCCAGCTAAGCTAGTTCTCCTTGATTACTTTCCTACTGTATACAGTACACAGCTCAGCAAGCTCCTGCCTGGTGCCCTGCAGAGTTCTACAGCAGCAGAGAGACAAAAGAGAGACTTTGGCGTGACTAAATATCATGTTTCTGCATTTTCATGCTGCATTTAGCTAATTCTTCCTAAAACACTGATTTTCTAGAGTTTCTGTGATTTAAAAAACTTGTTTTAGCTACATATTGTAGTTATTTTACTGCCTGCACTTTAACAAAGTCATTTTTGTGTTTAAATTACCTGTTTAACTGTTGTAGGCTACACACTCAAGTGTGATAGCCATTTCTGTGCATTTAAAGTGTTTTTTGATTGTATCTGCTTTATTTATTGAAAAAAAAAAAAAAAATATATATATATATATATATATATATATATATATATATATATACTTGTTTTCCCACCTTTCTAAGCTAGTAATAGTCCAGTTTTCAGGTTAGTGCTGAATTCAGGGCTGTGTTACAAGTTTCTGTGTTTGCCCATACCTTACTTGGATAGAAGAAAGTTTCTCTGTTCACTGTGAGAGAGGGAGCTTTGAGTAGCCTATCTATCCCTGGAGGAGTGGTTTCAGCCCAGAAATTAGTAGTTTATTGGCCATTTTTGGGCTAATTTCTATTACTTTCATTTCCCTGCTATAAAACCCACATTTGCAAGGTTTTTGGGTAAGTATACAGCTCAGCAAGCTCCTGCCTGATGTCCTGAAGAGTTCTACAGCAGCAGAGAGACATAAGAGAGACTTTGGAGTGATTAAGTATAATTATTCTGCATTTTCTTGCTGCCTTTAGCTAATTCCGCCTAAAATGTGGATTTTCTAGAGTTTCTGTGATTTAAAAGCTTGTTTCAGCTATATATTGTACTTATTTTACTGCCTGCACTTTAATAAAGCTGTTTTTGTGTTTAAATTACCTGTTTAAATGTTGTAGACTACACACTCAAGTGTGATAGCCATTTCTGTGCATTTAAAGTGTTTTTGATTGTATCTGCTTTATTTTCTGGAAAAAAAAAAAAATATATATATATATATATATATATATATATATATATATATATATATATATATATATATATATATACTTGTTTTCCCACCTTTCTAGCTAGTATAGTCCAGTTTTCAGGTTAGTGCTGAATTCAGGGCTGTGTTACAAGTTTCTGTGTTTGCCCATACCTTACTTGGATAGAAGGAAGTTTCTCTGTTCACTGTGAGAGTGGGAGCTTTGAGCAGCCTATCTGTCCCTGGAGGAGTGGTTTCAGCCTAGAAATTAGTATTTTATTGGCTATTTTGGGCTAATTTCTATCTCTTTAATTTGTCTGCTATAAAACCCACATTTGCGAGGTTTTGCGTGCCAGGCAGCGCCGGTTAGCTAGGGTATAACTATTCCCGGCTCCACAAAGTCTACTATTCAAATTTTCCCTTGGAACTAGACAGACTTTCAGCTTAAGCACTCAAACCATTCCCTTCTCATCCAGGCACTTGCTCAAAACTCATAGCAAGCACTAATAAACTTTAGCACTAGACCCCCCCCCCCATACTGTAGAGAAGGACAAGGCTCTCTATTTGACCTTACCAGACAATCAGTAAAACAGTTCACTGTACCTATCCAGGCATGTCCAAAGGGCAGTTTCAGATGTACTCTCCAGTCCAATTGGTGAAACTGGGCATTTTAAGGCAATGTTACAATTGCTTCATGTACACAGACAACCCTTTCCTCCTTCCACCAAACACTAATACATGCAAGAGATGCAATTATATAGCCAAACTGGAGGCTAAGCTCTCTCAATCCAAGACTGGACCAGGCAGTCAAGAGGAGAAGGGAATTACTTGCATCACACCACCAGTCTCACATAGACCTATGAAACCAGCACCAGCAAAAAACACACATAAATATACGAAAACATACTTGGAGGCTCTAAATAAAAATCTGCAAAAGCAAGAGAGACCTCCAAAACAGACATCCTAGCAACCTCCACCCCCCCCAACACAAACCATGAAACACATACTTCACAAAACCAGTGTGCCATGCAATCACAGCCCTTAAGGCAAAATAACATACCCAACACACTAGTAATAGGTGACTCTATAGTCAGGCACACTGATGTACCACTCACTAGGCTGAACAAGGAGAAGGTTACTGTTAGCTGCCTGTTGGGTGCCAAGATCCACCACATAGCACATGCACTCAGGTCATTCCAGAATAAGTATAAATATGACTCTGTCATTGTCCATGTTGGTGTGAATGACCTGAGCCATACCTCACTGGACTACATGAAAAGAGAAATGGTGGAGCTCTCTGATCACATTGCCCAGGCCGGTATGACCTTGACCCTGAGTAGCATCCTGCCCTCATCAAGAATGATACCACAGTATAGAGAAAAAAATTATCAATTTCAACAATTGGCTAAGCTTCTGGTGTCATTCAAAGGGGATCCAGTGTCTGTCAGCCTGGGATGATATGCTTGACAAGCCACGCTGCTTTGCTAGAGATGGTTTGCACCTGTCACCCTTAGGCTTTCAAATACTGACCAAGGCTCTTGCCACCCCCATAGTGCCTTATTTAGGTAAGGCTCAAAAGACAAACACACCACCCTAAATAGCACAAGTAACAAAAAACTGAGGGTAATGCTATTCAGTGCCAGAAGTCTAAACCTCAAAATGCACACACTTGAGGCACTCCTCAGTATGGAGAAAATCGATATATGTGCAGTAACAGAAACCTGGTTTAAGGCTCCAGAGAGAACCCCAGCACTACCAGGCTACAAATCATACCATTCATTTTGGCCACAAAACCCGGACCAAAATACAAAAGGCGGGGGAGTATCCATATTCATCAAGGATACCCACACCTCCAGGTTAGTGGCACAGCACGATGCTTCAGAGATCATCCACATGCAACTAACAATGGGGAAAACTGCTATTCAAATTATAGCTTGCTACAGATCACCCACCATGTCCCAAAACCCCCATTCCGCATTCCTAGAAACACTAGGAAATATAAAGGTCCTACCAAACCCTGATATTGGGTGATTTCAATTACCCAAACTTTAACTGAGAGAACTACTCAAGTACAAACTTCCTTGCCCAACATTTCCTAGAATTTATAAACTCAAACACCCTGGATCAACTGGTCAACACCCCCACCAGAGGTGACAACATATTGGACCTGGTCATCACCAGCATGGGCGACCGGTGTTCCACACCGGACATCAACCCCTCTTTGGTTAGATCTGACCATAAACTAATCACTCTGGATATCCACATTCCACCACCACCCCTGGTCAAAGAAACCACCGTGAAAAACATTTCAAAAGCAAACTTCACATTACTTAAGACCAAGGTGGGAAGTTTCAAAGCCCCCATGCTAAAGGATAACCCTCTCCAGTTTGTAAAATCCTTTACTAATGCACTCTACGGGCACCTACAAGAATGCAAGGATTGTGCTATCCCAAACAAAAACAAAACTCACTCCTCCAAGAAAAGGAAACCAGTCTGGTGGACCCCTGCCATAAACAAGCTATACAATAGAAGGAGGAAACTAGTACAGAAAAAGAGTAAAATCCCAAGAAGGGAAGACATCCCTGATCAGTATCAGCAAGAAACTACATTCCCTCATAAAATCATCCAAGGCTAGCTTCGAAAGAAAAATTGCCATGGACTCCAAAGATAACCACAAGGCATTCTTTAGCTATGTCAAGAATCTAAGTGGCAATTCTCAGATCTGCTCAGAGTTAGTGCAGAATGGTACAAAATACACTGAAATGACTGATATAGCCAACATCCTGGCATACAGGTTCAGTACAAACATCACCCCCCTCTCACCCCCAAAAGAGCCCATAACTATACCAGAAGAATGTAGTGCCCCTGAAATCACAAACACTCAGGTTAAAATAGCCCTCTCTAAAGCCAAAAACACAGCATCAATGGGACTGGACTGTGTCCCAGGCTGCGCCCTACACAAGCTCAAAGAGGAACTAACCCCTCACCTAAACACACTGTTTAAACTCAGCCTCTTCACAGGCTATGTGCCCACAGAGTGGCACACAGCAATGGTTATTCCACTCCACAAAGGTGGAACCACAACAGACCCCGGGAATTATCGGTCTATAAGCTTGACTAGCTTGGTCTGCAAAGCTATGGAGTGCATCATCATGGATCTCATTAACAGAGACATTGGGAACCTCCCAACACTGGACCCTACCCAGTTCAGCTTTGTTAAGGGCAGATCATGCCTCCTAAACCTGGTTGACTTCTTTGAGACAGTTACCAAGGCTATAGATGAGGGAAAGGTGGTTCACACGGCCTACCTAGACCTAGCAAAGGCCTTCGACACCATTCCCCACTCAGGTATTATAGACAAACTCACCAGCCTGAACATAAACTCCTATGTCATGAGATGGGCTGCCAACTGGCTCATGGAAAGAACCCACATGGTAAGAGTTGCAGGAGCTAGGTCTGACTCTAAACAGGTTATAAGTGGCATTCCCCAGGGCTCAGTCCTAGGACCCCTCCTGTTCGGCATATACTTTTCAGAGGTACAGGCAAACACAGGAGGATTATGGCTGACCAAGTTTGCAGACGACTGCAAACTAGGGGCTATAATTGACTCTCCGGCTGACACAGACACCCTCCAAAAGGGTCTCACCGAGACAGATACCTGGTGTCAAAACCATGGCCTCAAGCTAAATGCCAAAAAGTGCATAGTCATCCCCTTTGGAAAAAACAAAGTACCCACAAACTATCACATAGGTGGTAGCCCCCTAAATACAGAAGACGTAATAAGGAATCTGGGGACCCAAGTAGATAGTAACCTCTCCTTTGATAATCACATTGCCAAAGTGTTTAGAAAATCCTTCTATGTGGCCCACCTAATCACATAAGGGTTTACATCCAGATCGAACGATGTCATTGAGCCCTTCTATGCATCACTCATCAGACCCATCATAGAGTACAATGCCCCATTTGAGATGTACCTTAAAAGACACCTGCAACAACCGGAAAGACCACAGAAGTACCTCACCAAGAGGATCACTGGCCTCAAGCAGATGCCTTATACAGCTTGACTGAAGAAACTCCAGCTGTAATCGGTTGCATACCGCCTACTCAGAAGTGATCTCTGCCTGACATGCAAGGCCATGTCCAACCCAGAATTGATGGACATGCTCCACCTAAAGAAAACCATATCCTCTCAAGCCACATGCCAGGGATCTAAACCTCACCACAACAATAAATAGCACGTGCTGGAGGGATAGATTCCTGTCCCAGAGACTTCCCATGCTCTGGAACAGGATTCCAATCTACATTAGGCAGAGCTCCTCTCTAACCTTCTTCAAGAGAAACCTTGATGAGTGGATGGGAAACAGAAAGTTTACCCCAGGGATCACTTCAATGGCTCTGCTGGACAGGCACAGAGAACTAATCTAAGGGGGCGGCAAAAGCAAATACATTCCGGCTAGGCTTATAAATGCCTTCGGGCAGATAGCCTAGTACCTACTTATGAACCTACTGCTGGTTTCCCTTCCTATTGCCTTTCTGCTTAAGCCTGGGGGAGCACCACGCAAATACAGTGCTCAGATGTTAACGGAGCTGCTATTTCCTGTTTTTTTTTTTTTTTTTTTTTAAATCTGGTGCGTGCCGCGCAAACACACGTACATGTTGTAAGCATGTTTTACACAGGATTTTGGCTTGTTCTACCTGTGTACACCATGATTTTCTTGGTGTAAGATAGGACAGCACTAGACACACACCCTGCTTTAGCTTAGCTTAGCTAAGGGAAAACACGAGCCACAGTGCTCCAATTAGCTTACAGCATGCCTGACACACCCCCTTCTGATGTCAGCTAGGGCTTACACTCATGGTTTTCCTAGTCCTACACTCTTGGGTGCAGGCTAGCACTGACAGGGAATCTAGGATTCTCTATTATTCCCCTCATTTGCATAGGATTGCCTGCTAATCCTTGGTTACATGTCCCATACTCAGCATTCCCCCTTAGCAACCTGTCTGCACTGGCCATGTTGTATTCTGCCTGCCATTGACTATTATGGCAAAATAATGATTTTCTTCTTAATGGTTGTTTTAGTTTTTTTTTTTTTTTTTTAGCCCGATCCCATTTGTGCAACACTGCCCTTAGCTTAAACTGCCGATATTGGCCAAAAAAAAGTTACAAATTTCATTTTTACACTGTTTTCCATGCCAATTGCCAATTATATGGCCACTGGCATGGATTACACATCATATGCACACTTTATTTGTGGCTGTCATGCCTCCGTTTTGTAGTTTGCAGAAATGTACTCGGTTACTAACCAAATACATTTCTGCAGACTGTACTCGTCCTGAACAGACAGCTGCCAGCTTCCTGGATCGCAAATTACCCTCATTTGCATGATTTTCACCTGCAAATGAGGGTAATTTGCATACAGGAGCTTGGTCCGTGCAGGATAAGTCTAAGAGCTCATGTGCACATCCCTGGAGCTTGTTCCTGGATCACACGTCGGCCATATTGCCGAAAATAGCTCTTAGACTAATCCTGCACGCAATGCAGGGCTTCATAAATCCGGGGGGAGTTAAAAATAATGGTGGCAAAGGCCCAAAGTTAGGGAAAGATTTTAAATATTGCTCATATACTTAAAGAGTTGATAGAATGGCACACTTTGCATACCATTTATGAAATTTGAATCTCAAATATCTGTCAATATTTAATAACTGCTCTGTAACTCTCATGTTGATGATTTACTAGAAAAAAATATGAAACCAAGTTATGGACATTTTGCAAAATCAGCAAGAATTGACTTCCAGGGCAACATATCATTGTCTGGAAGTATTTAACAAAAAAGAAAGGAAGAAAGAAAGAAAGAAAAATGATCTCATGTTCTCACCAGCTGTTGCTGATACCAGTAACTATCTACTTTTCCTTCTTTCCATTGAAAATTATTGGCCTTTCTACTGTTTGGCATTCCATGAATCGTGTAAGTCATGTGATGGCAAACAACAGAAAGATTTGATTGATTGGCCAGGTGCACAGCAATTTCCACATACCTACATGTCCTAGCCTTGAGCAAAGAAGATGTGGGTCATTTATTTGCTTATTTGTTTATTTAAGGACTGAAACACTGCTGCCGTATTTCTTTGGTTAAAAAATAAATAAGTAGCAGAAAGACACCCCAAACTGAATATTGCCCTAGGGAATCATCTAAATCACCTATGCATAAGGCTGGAAATGATAAAGTATATACCTGACTGGAAAGTCCACCTAACTGGGCTGCACTCTTCTGGTACACAGAATAAGTCAGCATATGCTGTGCTTCAGAGAGTTTATGCAAGTCATCCTGTTTTTTTGTCCTGATTCTCTATTATTTCTTCAGTAGTTGTGTTCTTGTTGCCTAAAGTATATTAGTTTAGATATGTTATTATGCAAAGTAAACTTTTACAAAAATGTGAAGAATCCTTGAAAGTCTTTGTACACAGAAAGTCTGACTACCTTTAAAATGAAATACATATTTTTCTCTCAGACATACACCTCAGACAGAAATGTCTGGAGCTGAATCTTTTGTCTATGTCAAATAATATATTAAAAAAAAAAACACCAGCATGTGGAATATAGTCAGAAATATTTTGGTATAGCTATTATGGCAAAGAAAACATTTATTCAGATATCAGAACATTTGGCTTACCTAAGTTTATGAGACAAAAAGTAGCAGAATTATTGTAGAATTCATTTTTTACCCAGAAGGTACTTTTATTTGCATAGTCCTTGAAAACCTGTCCAAAGACTCTTTGTTCTGTTAATAATAGTTAAAATGATAGTTGTAGAGGACACAGTTTATTTCATTGCCACTGAAGTATTATACAGTTCTGAAAAAATAAATACAAAAGAATGCCAATATCAGAGTAATCACAGAGTGATGAATCAAAATGAACATGACATGTGTGGGTCCTAGTTTTGAATAATATTTCAAACATTTTGCTACTTTAGAAGTATCATAAAATTGTATTATTTTCCTCTGTTACAAAGTTATTTATTGATACTGTCAATGACAAGTTCACTTACCCATTTTACAAATGTAAAGTAAATGAATATATAATTAACATTCAAGTGATACAAATGTAGCACACACACACACACACACACACACACACACACACACACACACACACACACACACACACACACAGCAGTTACTAATTCTTGCAACAAATAAAGATCCCCTGTGATTGTTCCAAAGAAACAGTTGAAGTAATGAGATACCAGACAATGTGCTTTACATGCCATCCCAACCATTTTGCATTTGCCAGAGAGATCATATAAAAAATTTAACTATTAAAACCATGTACCAGATAATAATGTACACCTACAGCTGCCTATAAAATGTGGCATTACTTTGATGCTGGAAATAAAATAAGCTTATGTAAATTAGCAAACAATAAATAATGAGAACATATTTAAAATGTGGCAGCAGGCGTCCATAGTTTAAGGACACCAAATGTTGTGATACTTCTAATTATATTATTTTGTGAATAATCACCTTGACTTTTATAGCTGTTACATAAAATAAGAGGTATTGTACAATGAAACTTTATTAATATTAAAAAATGTGTATGCTAATTGGACAATGCAAGCAGTGTATCCGTGATAAGCTGAGTATTACTGGAGAGAAAAAGTTCAGATACAAAAGGAAAGGAAAAAGAGAAATCTCTCCAGCTTATTATTTTTATGGTCTATCAGTCATTTTTTCATTTGATTATACTCTGTATTTTTAACAGAGAATGCGGAATATAAAATTCTATGCAAATTTAAAATGTATTGCTTTTTACTACTTCTTTCTTTATGTATTTCTATTCCTTGTATATGTATTTGTATTTTCATAATTGTAAATTTTTTTTACTGGAGCTTTTTTCCCCGGGCCTCCACTGAAAAAGGATTTGTGTCCAGTCGGACTTTCCCAGTAAACAAATGTAAAATAAATTTAAAAATGATATGATGTAGAATCAAGGTTACAAGGAGGATCATGTTGGATGTTCCACATCTAAAGCTCATTAATATCCCAGAGGTTTGCCAGTTTTATTCTAATTAATTAAATATTTATTAAAGCAGGAGCCAAAATGAGTGCAGAGTGTTCTTTCCTGATAGGTTGCTCATGTCCGAAGACCACCAGTTCTGTGTTATTATTTTCATTAACTTGGAATTATTAAAACATCTATCCTTTGCTGCACATTTCTGCTCTTTTGTCTGATCAATTAATTACCTGTACAAGATGTTTCTTGGACTATTGATATTTATATAAATTGAAACAGGTCAAGTATTGGCACAAATGAAAAGGAAAAGTGTGGTACTTGCCATGAAACCTTAATGATAATCCCTCGCTATAATGTTTTTATATGAAAGTTGAAATACAATGCATATAGGAGTTTAAGTATTTGATAGCTACTTCTAAATTACTGTTTTCCAAGTTCTTCAAAATTCTTCTCTGTGCTTTCTCAAAATATGCTATTGTAAATATTGATTGCCTTAAATATGATACCTTGAAGCTTTTCATCCAGGGCCTACACTGAAAAAGTGCACCTGTGTCCATACCTCTCAACTTGTTAGAGCAAGAAATCTGGACAGGGCCATAAATAATGGGGGACAAGGACTCAAAAATAAGGACAATTTTAAATATTGCTCTTACAAACGTAGAAAGTTGATAGAATAGCAGGTTTTGCATTAGCACAAATTTTCTGAAAGGTAGAAAGTCTGAGTTTCAAATTTCTGTCGTTATTTTCTGACTTTATTCCTCACACAATTTGCCAATGACTTGTTAGAAAACCACAATTTTATAAGAAAGAGACTAATAATAAGAGGCAAAAATCTGGATATTCTGCAAAAATCTATACATTTGAGAGGTATGCCGACTGTGTCCAATTGGAATTTCCCAGTAAACAAATGTCAATAAATAAATAAAGATATAAATATAAATAAGTGAAACCGAATGCTGACACTCTGTCTAGCTTAAATTATAATGTTTCAGTCAAATTCCTTACTAAGAATGAAAGTTGATAGTAACTGAATGTATCTAGTTATACCCCTAGGAAACTGAGGTTTGTTACTAGGTGTTTTATTTTTATTTACTGTGGGTTTCATTCTGAAGAAGTCTGAGCTCTTATGGGTGAAAACACTTATTTTTAATACATTTGTGGATTACTGTGACTATAGTGGGTGATTTTTGGTGTTATTGTTTTTTTTTCATTCAGCTGGATGTCCTGTTTTTATTTTATTTTTTTTTTCAGGGTTAAGCCCTTTTGCACACTATATATATGGGCAAGTCCCTTATACCCACTATGTTGTCTCATTCTGTGGTCACTTCTCCTTAGAAAAACAGTAATCAGTTAAACATGAGTTAAACCTGTCTTGCTCTTTTTCTGACAGGCTGAGATTGTGGATAAGTAAAACAACGCTAGGAAGCAAAGAAAAAAATATTGCTCCTGGACAGAATGAGCAAACACAAACAAGTAACAACTATCTCATGCATTGAAGCTCAGAAAAGTGTGGTGCAGTATTGTAAACACGGAACAACTGACTGGTACCAGTTTAATGTCTTTGCATACTCTATTTAGTAGCTTTAGCTATGTAAACATATGGAAGTAGTGATTAGGCAGCATTGCATCTAAGGTAATATTTGTTCTATCCCCAGTCCCACCCCTCCAACACATACACACATATAAACACACACACACACACACACACACACACACACACACACACACACACACACACACACACACACACACAGTTTTATGGCCTTGTTATTGTATCTTCTTTTCTTTCATTTCTGAGATGTAAAGTAAGTGAGTTGCAGCAGGTGCCCTTTATTGCTAAAATTTTCAGGTAACTAAGGATCTGAGTGTGTTTTCTCTGAGCATGAAACCATTGGTAAGGTTTATACTATGGCCCTCAGACAGTTCACAGATGTTTAAAAAATTGCGTTACCTTCTGCTAGTCTTACTTTCAAAATCTGCTTATAATAGTTCTCTGGATAAAGTGGGTGATAATAGCCAAACAGGAAAATGATTAGTCTCGAACACACTATAAAGAAAAAGATTTTTAAAAGCCATTAAATAAGGCATCAAAATAGAATACAGTCAAAACTCAACTCTTGCAATGAGCAAATCTTAAAATTATCTCCAAACAAATAAAAAGGCACTGGATGCTGAGAATTTATCAAAAACAATAAAATCTCCCTCCACAAACTTTTATAAACCCCAAGAAACCTTGCATTCTGATTATAGCTTTGGACTTAATGCAAAAAAATGTAGTGTAGTTACATTTAGGAAACAAGTCTTTCCCACTGATTATCAATTAAATTATATTTATTGCCCAGTTAATTATGAAAGATAAATCCTCAGTATTCAAAACTGTGTTATTCACAGAAACTCTGTACAAATGGTTGTACTGAGGCTGCCATACCTACCAGAAGTAAGCCCGGATCTAACACCAAAAACAAACTCCACTGGTAGAATCCTATTCTTAACATGGTATATAACAAAAGAAAAAAAAGTCATAGTTAAAGTCAGTAAAAGCAACTATCATAGAGACATGAGCTCTCTGATTCAACTAAACAAGAAGCTAGGAGGTCTAATAAAGTCCATTGAGGCCAATTATGAGATCAGGATAGCCTTCCAGGCTAAGGACAATCACAAAGCCTTCTTCAGCTGTATCAGATACCTTAAAGGCAGCACTCGGCAGTGTTCAGTACTGGTAGTAAATGGCCTAACCTTTACTGATCAGGGTGATATGCCAAATCTACCAGCTGATAAATTCCTTTAATTTCTCCCTCACTCCTCCCCACTATCCCCTGTGAAATTTCTTCTAGCATATCTCCCCATCTATCAACAGAGAGCAGGTCCTGGTTGCATTAAGGCCAAAAACACTACTTCAATGGACCATGATAATATTCTCAGTTGTCTCCTAAATAGCCTAAAACATGACTTAGCAGGACCACTTGAGGCACACTTCAGTTACAATCTCAAATCAAGTTACATGCCAGGTGAATGGAGGGCCACAAGAATCATCCCTCTTCATAATGGTGGACAACCAACCAACCCCGGGAACTAGAGATCCATCAATTTGACAGGTCTAATATGCAAAGCCGTGGAATGAATTATAATGGAAATGACCAACAGTGGTATCCAGGTCCAAGGAATTATAATGGAAATGACCAACAGTGGACCCATCCTAGTTTGGCTTAGTTAAGGGAAGGCTTTGTCTGCTCAACCTGATATATTTCTTTGAGAGGTCACCAAGGCTATGAATGCAGAGAAAATGGTGCTTACTTACTACCTTGCCCTGGCCAAGGCATTTGATGCAATACCTCACTTAGGTATTGTTAAAAAACTCTCAGAACCAAGCATAAATCCCTACATAACTCAACGGATTGCACACTGGCTCACAGATAGGACCTAAGAAATAAGGATCAGTGAGACCACCACCACCAAGAGACTGGCCACCAGTGGAATATCCTAAGTATCCATGTTAAGTCTGCTCCTGTTTGGCATCTACTTCTTGGAAGTTAAGGCTAAAGTTCATGCTTCTGGTTCACCAACTTCACTGATGACTGTAAATTGGCGGCTATCACAGAATCCGCCATGACACCGATATCCCAGAAGAAGATCTAACACAAACAAATGATTGGTGCCAAAGCCACAGATTAAAACACAGTGCAAAGAAATGCATTGTAATGCTCTTTGAGAAATTGTCCACTCAAGCTAATTACTCCATCGATAAAACACCCTTAAGAGATGATCAATTATTTAGAGATCTGGGAATATATGTAAATAATAATCTTCTCCCTGGCCAATATGCAGCCATGATAGTATGAAAATCATTCTGTGTTGCCTGACTCATAACCAAGGGTATGGTATCCAGGTCCAAGGAAGTTATATTACCACATTGCTCAGCCCTTATGAGGCCCATCATTGACTACAGTGTCCCCTTTGGTATGTACCTAACCAGGAACTTGCAACATTTAGAATGTCCTCAAAGTTTCTTCACCAGGAGAATACAAGGTATGAATATCCTGTCCTGCACAGATCACCTTAAGGCCTTATCTCTGTATTCAGTCTCTTATAGGTTACTGAGAGGCAATCTATACCTTGCGTGTAAGGCATCCTCAGATCCAACTCAGATGGATTTCTTGCACATCTACAAAACAAACAGCACCAGCAATGACCTGAACTTTGCCTGAAACATAAATAGAATGTGCTGGAGAGGCTGATATGTGTCTCAAAGGATCCATGTACTATGGAATAAGCTCCCCTTCCCCTTGAAGCAGAGTTCATTCCTGACACTATTCAAACAAAACCTTGATTATTGGATGGAAAATCACAAATTCACCCCAGTCTATTCTCCATCTCTCCGATGGACAGACATTGACACTAAGTAAATTAGTCCCCCATTAACATACCTCCTGATAACCTTCAGTTACCTCCTTACAAACTTACCCCACCATATAGGTGTCCAAGGTACTCAGGGACAAAATTTTGCGTGGTTACACAGCTAGGCTTATAAAGTCCCTGGAGAGTGTTACCTTAGTATAAACTAATAAACCCTCTGTATTCCTCCCTTATTAGGCTGATTGGTTAATATAATGTTGCGATATGTATTGATTAATCCAAACACATATCCCGTCTTGAAAGACCTCAATGTTTCTTAGCCAAAAGAATTAAAAGACCAGACTGTCTTAGCTATTTATTTACAGTGAAAAAAATTTCACTGTTTTCTTTCTCAATAAAATTCTTACATGAAGAATATATTTGGGCTATAAAGACCTTAGTTTATTAAATCTTCTAAACCTTGGCGACACTGGTAATGTTAGGAATACTCACTCCAA